>NC_055661.1:3746631-4046631 GCF_017976325.1 Chelmon rostratus
CAGATCTGAGCTGTGAATATATATATATATATATATATATATATATATATGTATATGTATGTATGTGTGTGTGTGTGTGTGTGTGTGTGTGTGTGCGCGCACGCGCGCGTCTTTAATGCTGAGGCAAATACAAAGTAAATCATATCTCTGTGTTTCCTTGTAATAAGGCTTGAAAACAGTCCTTGGATTCCTTTGGGTTTTCACACATAGCATGTATCACTGTAGTTCTGCATCAAGACATCTTTGAAGAATATTTCAATTATATTAAGGTACACCAAAGTCTTTTTTATACTGCTGGCATTTGAAGTTATGGTAAATTATCCATGCTCTTATTATGTGAGGCAAGTGTCTTTTAGCAAATGCAGGCCTTCATTTTTCTGTCATTGTGGGTAGCAATAAACATAAAGCAACTGCTACTGAGATAAACCTCAGAAATCATCCATATTTATTTCTTGTTTTCAAGCAACACGTGATCTTTATTGAATCCTAACAGCTGCAAGGAGATTGCTCTTCTTTCTTCAATTGTAGTGAGTGATAGGATTTAACTTCTGTTGAGATAATGTTAACTTGAGTTTCAGTAAAGAACTTTAAAACTGCTCGAATCAGTATTTTTATATTTTATAATTCCATTTTAAATATTTATATGACATAATGATAAATCCACAGAGAATTATCACATCTCTGCCGCTCCCCTCGGCTCTATCTTTATCTCTATCTTTCTTTTTGTTTTTAATCCAACAGTTTGACTATTTTGGTTCTCTTTCATCAACCTAATTTCTAGCTGTTTTGCTGAAAAATCTCTGATAAACCAACTGTACACTATCTGACAAGCACCAGACAACATGCGGCCAAAGTTAGCGATTAGCTGATGAACATGGAGCATTTAGCATCTGAAAGGACGGATATTTTTCCCAAGAGCTGGTGCAGACCTAGCAGAGCTAGAGGGGCAGTGACTACAGCACTTACATTAATCAGGTGGCCAGAAACTCATCACAAATCCTCGTGTTGCTCCATGCCTACAGCACGTGTGGATGAGCAACTGTTTGCACTTGTTTGCTAAATGATAATGCGATAATGTCAGTGTGTGTTTACAGCTTGTTGCTCTGCCAAGTGGTTAAAAAAAAAAAAAAAAACTCATGCAGGTTTATTGCCAGATGATATAGGTCCTCTTTCAGTTTATTACCATTGGTTTTAATTGAGATGGCTCCAGCACCACCTGCGAGGTAAAGCTAATGGATGGATGGAGGGATGGATTGATAGTTTCACTGTGTACAAGTTCCAAGACTTTCATTAGTAGTGGCTTCAGGGGAACCTTTGGAGTCCCATACGGCTATAAATACACTTTTCTCCACTTTTAAGAATAAAATTGTGCTCTTATCATTGTTGTGGAACACCCTCGTTACGCAATGGGCAACATTTTAAGAGTCTAAGTGGTGAGAGAGCTGTCACTGGCTTGTTCTCAAAGATGAACAGACCTGTTTGCTCACACACCGAGTGAATTCCCATTTCCTGGTATCACCATGGCAACAGCCGTTGACAGGAAAGGTAGGTGATGGTGAGTGTCCTTATCAACTAATTGAGTTATAACAGCAGACGGCTCCACCATCTGCAGCACCTTCTTCATACACAACGTTTACCACGCGCACCACACTCAGCGAGCAGTCGCGTAGGTAAACCACTGGACCCCTCTCGTCGCCACTGAACACATCACCTATTGCTACTTTGCCTGTTGGATGGTTTTGTGAAGTCTTCTGATCAAGTCTCGAGAGGACAATCAAAGCTGACGGTGTTTCTGACGTGAAAGTGGTAGCATCTCCATACATTCCATCCCTGTCGGGAAAAAGGCTTTTTGTCACAGAAAATCTGACTACTCTCAGAGTGAATTACTAAACTTGTCATATTATGAGTTTGATGTGTTATATACAAAGCTCCATATGGCTTTCCTCATCAGGATCTCTCACCTGCTTATCATATGTAAACAGGCTTACACTGAGATCGTCTGGCACAATGGATCTGGTCGTTTGAAACGTTGAATGGAAGTTGCTTTTGTTTCCTATTGGAATATTGCACACTTTTCTGTCTGTGTGATCCACTAAAATCTGTGTTGCATATTTCACAAAAAAGCATGACTTTGACCAGCGTTGCTCTTCATTAAGTACAAGCAAGCCCCTATTTAATGACACACAGACTTTTAGCCTTTCTGGCAGGTACTTCATCCCCCTCATGTTCATCTTTCTTGTTTTATTTGTTCCTGTTCTTCCTCTCATTGATGGGTGCTGTTTGAATGAGTGAATCTCATCACTTCATGTCTGTGCTACTGTTCTACATACTGCCACCTTCTTCCTGTTCTTCTTCCATGAAGAATACGGGAGATTTATAGGACATATTTAAACAGGAGGACAGCGGAGGAGAATACAGCACAAACAAAACACAGCAGGATCCTGGGGAGACCTGGAGGGTTAACTAACTAACAGTAGAACTGTCACTCACTGTATTTTAAACTATTGTCCAGATGTTTGTTAGGGTGGGGCGGTCTTGTACTCCAGCAGGGGGCGTTGGTAAACTCTCTCTCTTTGATATGTAATTTTAAGTTAAGTTTTGCTCTAAACTACAGAATTGTTGCTCCCTCCATTCATGCAAAATCCATCCGAAACGTAATGTGTGGAAGCATTTTACATTTAACACCGTAGATGAAAACATGCTGGAAGAAAATCCAGGCTAAAGTGAAGCCTGCTCTCTGCCCTTTAAACATCCCATGTTAGCTTGTCTGACAACTAAAACAGCAGAGGCACCGTGAGCGAGTGGAACCACATCTTTTACAAAGCAGCTAAAGGAAACATCCTGGCGTGTGAATCAACTAGAACAAATACTGTGATAATTCTCATTAGTTCAAACTTGCTTGGTAAACCATTGGTTACTTCAATTACTCCTCTGCTCTTAGGACTGTGTACACAAACGTGATTAATTGAGATATTTGTTGCACTTGTTGGAGCAGGACATTATTACACTCTTAGCTTTACATAGAGTCTGGTGATGTCACGTAATTCTAAGCATAGCTCCACCCACATTCAACCTGAGCAGAGCTCCAACCAGCCAACATAACTCCAAACTCCTCCCTGTGGGTTCAGGGCGCAAACAAAGGCATGGCCTTAAAAAATCATCCTTTACTTTATTTCTTTTTACTAGTTTTTATTCCACTCACATTTTTGATTATTCCTGACATGGCTGCATGAGATATTCCTTTCAGTATTTAAAAATGTTAAAAAAAAAAAAAAAAATCCAACTGTGAAAGCAATATGTCCTTAAGACACAAAGTTACAGGAAGAGAGAGGGGAAAAAAACATGAAATGACAGCTGCTCCAAGAAAAAGCATAGAGACTTGGCCTGTCAATTTGTTGACATTAGCTGGGTATTACTAGACAGCATGCCTCTTTCCAGCATGGTATAGGAGAATGTCAGGGTCCCTGGCTCCATATTCTGCAATAATCAATGCTGCTATTTTGTGTGGGAGATGTGACATTGTCTGCTCGAGGCGCCGAAAACCCGGCCTGCGTCTCCTCTCCCGCTATGCTTCACGGTCTCATGCTGCGATGCTTCTCAGCTGGGCTTTTCAGCATCAAAATCCCATCATTTCTACCTAATCCTCATTCAGTCAGCAACTGCTGCTCTTTGCAAAAGCCAAATGGAATCAGCTGCAGCCATCTCTCCTAGCCTCTAACCACACCCCCGTTCATTATGAATCTATTACAAAGGGTTATGCACTAATGACATTTATGAAAGTACTGAATCAGATGTTCACACGCCGATAAGTAATATAAAGTAGTGCAAACAGATGCAAAAAGTGAATGGAGCGAAATACTGTGATGGCAGCACAGTAACTCAAAAGGCGAAGCAACTCCAGCATGTATAACATCCAGTTTTTCTCTCACTGTTTTTCTTTTAAAGAAAGGGTATTTTTCTATGCAGTTGAATAACGGCAGTGGCAAGCATATAGGCATGAAAGCTCCACTTGCAAGCTGTTCTTATCACACCGCTGTTCCATTCCACTGTCCTCAGATCAGAATCGCTCTCTAGAATTTAGCATGCTTTTATAGTCCTGTTATAGGCTTTATCCCTCCTTGTCCTTAACTGTGATCTTCCCTTCTATTCTTCTTTTTCTTTCATCACCCACTTCTCTCCCCACTTTTCCTTTTTTGATTATTGCCTTTTTTTCTCCTCTCCTCTCGGCCTTTCTCTTCTCTGTTCTGCTTTCAGTAACTCTCCCAAGTCCTCTGTGGCTTTTTTCTCTCTTTTTTGCCCCATGTATGTGGAGAGGGATGTATATGCTTTCTGTGACCTGGTTGGTTCAAGGCAGAGTATACAGCCTGGCAGAAGCAAAGCAATTTATTTATCTCTCTGCCTGGCTTGACCCCTTTTTGTGGAAAGCAGATTGCCTCTAAAAGTGTATTTTGAGGGCAAATCCAAGGTCCTGTTTCGTGTACAGGTAGATATGCCATTTCCTCCCCATCAATGCCATGTCAAGGTGTTAGGTTGAGAACCCCTACAGGTTTTTCTCGCAAATACAGAGGGCTTTGAGAAATGTGTTTCGGCTGTGGGGTTAGCGCTAACAGGAATGCATGATCCATAGTGAACCTGTGCAAATCCAAAATGGGTCCTTCATTTTCCTTGTGCATCCAGATGATTAGAAAATGTCAGGTTTGGGTGCTGTGAGAGCAGATGATTCACCGTCCACAGCCCAGGCTGCTTGTAACAGAGGCAGCTGTTTTGTGGCTTCTTGTTTGATACATTGTGCTCATTTTCTGGTTGAATGGCATTGGGGAAGAGAAGGAAGGGGTCATTGGTGGTGGTCAGATAGACATTTAGGCCTGGTCAGCCTGGTCAGAGTGCATTGCTGCTTCACACAGGCCATCTTCTTTTGATTCTACAAGCAGTTGGTGCTGTCGGCTTGAAGTAGAGGAGGTAAACCGGCCTATACTTGGCCCAATATACAGTAAAACCAGTATTGACCAGACTATAGTTGAGTTGTAGGTTGGACTGAGCCGTCGTAAGCTAATCTGTTTATGTCTGAAACACAGCAGTTGCAGCATGCAGGCTGCTGCAGTCAGTCACTCGGTCCCACCTGCGTTCAAATGGCTCTGTGCTCACCTAGATGCATGATCAAACTGAAGGTTCAGTGCAAAATCTTCGATCACAGTGTCTTTATGTGAGCAAACACTTCAGCATGGTGCACAGTACCTCCACTGGTCAATAAAATGCTATAATTACACGCTGCAATTGTATATAACAAGTTCTTTCATTAATCTTGTGCTGAGGATAAACAGTTAGTTCACATACATTCACCATCTAATGGAGGTGACAGTGAATCCTTCTCCTGTGTTTGCTGCTCAGTATCCACTGTGGGACACCAGATGGCAAACCTGAAGGTTGTAGCTCCTCTGTTGTACCTGCATGCATTATTCAAAGCCCATTTATCACAGGTAAAGTCCCGGTGTAGCCACATTAAACATCCGCCAGCTCGTTTGTTTATGCCTTATTTATGCCTTCAAAATACAGAGCAAGGTTCGATACTTGTACAATTAGTGACCTTTATTTAACCCTGTGTGAATCTCCCTGTATTATTTAACAGCCATCATTTTATTATGCTACATACTGTCTTAGAGGGAAATACATATGGAATGCCAGCCATCCACTTCTGTAGATACTGTTCACCATAATGTACTGTACAACATTATTGTTGGGCCGCTAGTGATTTATCATAGTGTGACTAACTACAAACAACCCTAACTGGGGTTGAATGGGTTTCAATAAGATGCCTTTATAAAGCTCTTTGCTCATCTATGTAAGATAATTATCAATTACAAAATTATTTTTCAAGTTCAGAACATTTGAAGTGGTTTTAGGGTGACACTGATCTTCATAGAGCATCTAAATCCAGCGGGGATAGTGTCCGTGCACAAGCAGATGTAATTACGTTTGCACCACATTGACTTTTTTACTCCTTTGTCAGACTGCCTGCTCTCTGCTTGCTATTCTGTTGCACAAGGGAGTGCTGAATTTATCAGGGTTAAACAAGGTCCAGACCCACTTTGATTTACTTACATGTACACACACACACACACCTGCTTTAAGGCCTTGGTGTAAAGTCTGGGTCATGATCTGTGTGGATAGCCTGCAGGATCTCCTGAGGGCCCTGATTTCACAGTGGATGAAGAGAAACAATACTGTAGTTGTACAAAGTTTCAACCCTGCATTGCAATGAGCTGCTCCTTTCTTTTTGGAAACTTCGACACTGACAATGCTGTCTTGCTGAATGTATGACCCTACTGAACTATGTGTCTTGTATACAAGTGTAACAGACTTCATATATATATATATATATATATATATATATATATATATATATACACACACATATGTAATACACATGGCTATGTTGTCGAACATTCAGATCTATATTGATATTTTCTTTGCATAAATACCAAATCTTGGATTGAAAGTAAGGTACACAAGGTTAAGTGTGTTTAAGAAGTCCTTGATTTCAAAACTCATCATTCGAACAATGAGGCAAATTAACAATATATTCCAGGTGGAAAGTACATTGACCCAGAATTGTGCTCAAAGGCAGAAGGACTGGGATTAAAAACAAAAAGTGAACCAGCAAAAGGGGTGTTGTTTAGTTGTAGGGTTTATACGTCTCCATGGGTCTTTAAGTTTCTATAAATCAACAAATGACAGAAGAACCTTCCCGGATTTGGAAAATTGCAGGTCAACATCTGGACTTGTCCAGGCCGTGTCTGTTGTTTCTCCAAATCAGCTCAGATGAAACCACAGTCGTATGATGAAAGCCTCGTCAGCTGCGCGCCTATGTAAACTAGACCATCCCACCCCCCTCACGACTTCCATTTAGACAAGAGTACACACAGTGAATCCTAAAATCACCACTAGACCACTTGCTTTGAAATATCAGAGCAACAAGGTCTGAGTTAACTAGCTCCTACATTAAGTCAGTGACTACAGTCAGGTGGTCAGAATCAGATACCAGGTTAAAGTGAAATGCTGCGAACATCCCTGCATTATATCAATAAAAACATTAAAGTGCACATGACAGCACATACTGTCGTCTGCTGCACACATACAATCAGCCTGGAGGTCAGACCTCACATTGAAGTTACAAGGTTAAAAATGGGAGATTTAAAGGAAAATATTCAAATGGGAGGTCAGCGGGAGAGAATCCTGGGAAAAACAGGAGGAGTTTACGGGTCTGCCACACAGACCTGTTCGGCTGTCCACTCCCTCCTGCCGGGCCTGCTGCTGCCCCCCTTGGGGTCACTCCTACTCCTTTACTGACGGATTGTCTCTGGGCTTGGCAGAGCAGACAGGCTGGGTAGCCACAGGGCAGCCGAAGAGGTCGGTGTGTTTACCTCGGCAACTACATCTTATAATCCACAGAGTCAGCACCACCGTTGGCTGTTTGTTTTACAACAGCCAACGGTGGACATAAAAACTTTCTCTGTTTTTATGTCCATTCTGTCTTTTCTATGTAAAGCACTGACTTGGTGCATGTGAGTTCTTTCTTGTAAAGCACTTTGAGCTGCAGTTCCTGCATGAAAGGTGCAATACAAGTTTCCATTTTCATCAAAGTTTATTATTATTATTACAATTACTATTATTACAAACCAACTGCAAGTAAAAGACAGACACAACCAGGAGTCCTGCGTGCTTGACTCAGACTGTTAACTCAAACTCCTTCAGAATGAACCTTTCCCATAACCCCACACTCTGATGAAGAGTAACATATAGTTGTGAAATTTAGTGCACTATAGTTCCCATTACGGCTCCGGAGGATTCAACATGTGGATGTGGGTACAGTTTCATCTAAACTGGGTGTCACCTCCCACAACTACACGGTGTGTTTGGGAGAGAAACTGGGGGTGGTCCCAGTTTGGACCATACACATTCCACATAATAAGTGAAGTTGGAATAGAAGGAATTTTCTCTTTGATTGGTATGGCTGTTCCTCTGGAGCTAACCATTATTTGGTGCAAATACACAGCTGCATTGGATGGTGGCTCCCTTTAATATTCCAGTACATGAGCAGAATACAGTACTGGAAGTAGGTGATACCATAGTTCAGCCATGTCCAAACTATTCCATAAAGGGCCGTGTGGCTGCAGGTTTTCGTTCCAACCAAGGAGGAGCGCACCAGGCTGGACCCTTGGTTGGAACGAAAACCTGCAGCCACACGGCCCTTTATGGAATAGTTCGGACATGCCTGCCATAGTTGTTGAGATCTGTTTACTGAGATCATATGATTCAGATCTGGATAATTTATATTCTCTATTGTCAGTCATTTCAAATAAAAAACTGCATGAGCAAAAAAAACACAAGGTCAAAAAAACAAAAAAAAAAACAAGAACAAATAGAAAGGGACAAAAAGGGTCCTAAATCTCTCCCCCCAGATGGAAGATTACTCTGAAATCCTCTAAAGTACGGAAGTAAATGCACTTGTGCTGAATGTCAGGGAAACAGCTTAACTAACTTAGGCCTGCAGAACATGTCTTGTCAGACTTTTAAGGTGCATAAGGTAGTAATAGTCTGCAGAGTATGAGCCTTATACTAGCAAACAGAAACAGTGTCAGTAAAAGAAACATTAGCATCAAATTAAAACCCTTAAAACAAGCACCAAATCTGTTTTTGACATTTAACAGTCCAGAGTGGAGCCTTACATGAGTCTTCGACACACCTTTGGGCTTGGAAAGGACTATTAATATAGTACCAAATATTGGACAAGAACATCGTCTCACAGTGTTGTTATCAGTTTATATGCTTCTTATGCTGCATAAAGACACTCGGATGATGTTTGTCTGTCTGTTAGAGATGATGTGTAACATAAGTTTGGACCTCTGAGCTGCTGTCTAACGCCACTGAGGGCTGCCTGGGCGTTGACCACCCATGGAGTGCAGTCAGGGCAGACTGAGATAGTCAAGTCATTCACCTTAATCCGCTGCTTTTCCTTGGGAGACGCAGTATATTGACACAATCAGTGTAATGATGAAGGCATGCTATAACGGAGCTGGGGTGCTGTCCTGGCTTTTGGCATCTGTCGATCAGCGGGGCATTGTGTAAGTCAACGCTGCAAGCCAAATCTTTGTTGTGGATATGGCGGTCTGATGTCTTTTGGTAGTCTTGCACGTCATGATACAGCATTTTAATCTAATACAGTAGTAATACTATGACAGTGGATAAACTTTGATTAAGGTGTCTTTAATTTAGATATATAATTGTTTGTTCTGCAGAGCTAACAGATACACTTTGTACTCCATGGCTTCCTCCTGCAGCAGGCTTTATCAAGCCACATGTATTAGATAGCCTGACACTGACACACACACAATATGTTGCTAGGCAATGCAGTGGTTACAATAAGTGAGCTTGTTAATGGTCTCAACATCGGTATGGCAACATCTTGGGTGTGTTTAATTTATGTCACTTCACCAGCTGGCTGGGTGATGCATTAAATCAGTCATTAATTAAGGCAGATGCTACCCTTTTTAAGTAAGGGATAATGTATAGTGAGCAGGTTCCTGTGGAGAAATAAACCCTGACGGGATGACATAGAAGCCCAATGCGAAGCGCTCTCTTAGAACACGGCTTACTACTAAAGCATTCAATAAAGTGACACAAAAAAGTGATTAAAACATATTTTATTGATTTAAAATGAGCCTACTCTCGTCTGTCACCACTCTCACTGCGCAGCGGCTCTGAAAGTAAACACGTACGTTGCCTAGCAACCGCCTCTCACTGTGCACAGGCCGGGAGGCGGGATAGCTTATTTTTTTACTGTTATTCAGAGAAATCATGACAAATGTGGAGAAATGACGGGATGATCCAGACCTGAGAGACACGTAGCTAGCGACAGAGTTTGGTTTCCCGCTATTATTTTGTACTGATTGATAAAAGTCCCGAAGCAGCTGATTTCGGCGTTCAGCGTCATAAATTAAAAATCTGTCTCCAGTTTTGTCTCCACTAAGCAGTCTTTTAGCAGGCCGATCATCCATGCTGTGTTTTTCTTGGTGTTTTTTTTGTGTCTGTCCGCTTCAACCTGGTCAATCTCTGTGTCCTCAGGTTGCTTGTGCCTTGATATCCTTTCTCTAGGCGGTCCAGCGTTGTTCTTTACTTTCTTGTCTTTGTTGCTGGGGACATGTCTTTCTCCAGCCACATCTCAAGTGTATTGTCCTCTTCAAACAAATTAAAAGTAATGTTCTGAAAATGCTCCATATTTTGCCACTGAAATCAGCTGCAGATTTGTTATTGAGCTCGGTACATTAATGGATTGAACCTTTAGTCCATGACTGTTAGGAATTCCTGAACTCCTGTCGTCTGTCGAGAAATAAACACTGCTGAATTTTGGCGATTGACCAATCAGAATCGAGTATTTAAGAGTGCCGTGTTCTAACGATACATAACCCATAATCCAGTGTGTACATACTGCTGACTGACTTTGAGCCACGGCTCTGTTGAGACTACCCCCCTCATACCTCTCTGACACTCGGGTCGTGAACGTAAACATTGAGAACATGTATCTGCCTCCTCTTTGGACATGGAGCTCTGCTCTCCTGCAGCTTCTTCTTCTCTGCTGCAGCTGCAACACCGTTCTTCTGTTCCGTCACACAGTTCGTCAGGACTTCTTCACGTGACTTTTGTTTTTACTCTGTAGCAATGGCAACACACCGCTGCAGCTTATATACTGCATCATGCATAAGTAATAAGAATTAAATTTTATAACATGCAGTGTATTTGCATAACACTTTGAAATTGGCTATCTGCATATTAAGTACTTTGACTAATAATACCATATGTTGCTGTGAGGGAGCCTGCGTCCATGCTGCTGGTTTACATCCTGTTTGCAGAGGTTTACCACCATCCAAACCCCACAGTTGCACGCAACAAAATGTTTGTTTTGAGCTCACTGGTTTTGTTTCCCAGCTTTACTAATGTAGTCTCTCTCTCTTTATCAACCTGCTCAGTGCTAAACAGCAGCAGAGAATGTTGGAGACAAAGCTAACAAAACAACAGCCAAGAGAGGCCAGAAACACAATTCCAAATGAATTCTTATGTTGGTCAGTGTGTGTTAGATGTGTAAATAGGACAACCTTTGCTGTACCAACTTTACAAGGTGATCATGATAGTTTTGTGTTTACATCTTGTGCACCCCTGCTCTTATAGATTTTTTTTTTTTGTGCAATCCATTTGCTTTTTTTGTCTTACAAATTCATCGCATCAGGCTTTGCATAATTAAGTAAATTAACATTTGAAAACCATATAAACCTCAGCAGTATATTTTACACTTGCTTAAGGACATGCCTTCTTTTAGCAACATCTTTTCAGGGAGTATTTAACACACAAAGGTTTCATCTGTACAATATAATTGTGCCCTTTTAACCAATGCACAAATCAATTGCATGAATCTTATTGTACTTCTGTGGCGTTCTGGAGAGAGGAGCTTTCTACTCTGCCAACTATTGGTCCTCACTGGCATTAAACAGTGTTTGTTCCAATTACCACAAAGATGAATTGTGGACCATCCAATCAATGGCTCACAGAGGATTTCTGCTGCTATGATAAAAAGGGGGAGATGAAGGGCTTACGGTATTTCTCAAACTCATCTGTCATATAATAAACCAGAGGGATGATGGGAGATCGGCAAACAGGAAGTGATGCCATAAGGTCACAGTGGTGTTGATTATCTCACAGAGAGATGATGGAGGGCTAAACAAAGTATTGAAGATGTGAAACGACTAATATGACATTATTTGACCGTCTGAACTCATGATTTTTACATACTCCAGTGGCTGTCGTTTTATAGATTGAATCAGCACTACATTAGCTCTGCCACATACATGCACACGATAATATCCACATTATCACCACACATCAAGTGGCTGATGCTGATGATCGGTGCTGTGTGTGCATTCATTAATCTGACTGGCTTTTCCTCTGACCAGATTCTAAATAGCCACTTAATTGAATATAAGGATAATGTACAAAGATGAGTGTTTATCATTCCCATGTTAATTACACTGGAACAGCTAATTAACTAAACAACCGTGTTGCTACATGAAACAAAGTACCAACACCCACTTCCCTCCAACATTTATTAATTTGTTCATCAATTTAAATGGATTTTCCATGTTGCGTCATATTTTGTTTCCTTGTTACTGCCTAATGGTTTATTATGGCCAACCAATAAAGCATGGAAGGGAGGAAGTGAACTTCCTTGCACTATAATTTAATTTGCTGTATTTGGTTTTCAAAAGCCAGTGATTTATCACAGGGTCCAGGCCAAATTTGTCACACTCATAGTGAGGTTGATTATTTCATTATGGAATTTCCAACGGAAAAAAAAAAAAATCCTCAGTCAAATGTGCTTTTGCCGTCGTGTTAACCACCCACCCACCACACAAACAATCAACCCCCTCCACATTTCTGTCGCCTCTCATTTCTCTACTCCATCACTCTCTTTCCTCTCCTCTTCCTCCTGCCCTCTCGAGATCAAATACACGGCAACTGCAAGGTTTCATGTGTCATGTTTAATAATAATTTTACTTTCATTCATCAAATACAGTCCAATAAAAAGCAGGCATGATACATGTGTGTAGAAAAGCTTCACATAAACGATCAATACTGATGGAGTTTGATAGTGTCCACGTGTGGCCACTGAACTGACTTTGCTTCTTGGAGATGGTGCTTTCCCAAGAGCACAGTGATAAAACACCAATTAAACAAATAAGCCATTTGATTAGTCAGTCAAGTAGACAAATCAGTCAGTGAGGCTGACATACAGAAAAACATAAATTGAGTCAGTCAGTCAGAGAGATCTAAAGCCAGTCAGTCAGATGATGCATACAAAGTCAGTCAGTGGGTCAAGTCAGTGAGACAGATGGAGATGAAGAGATCAGAGTGGGAGAACTAGATGGAGCAGCAGTCCAGATGGCCACGGAGACAGATCCGAGCCCAAGTTAACAGTGGCCCAGCCAACACATTACCAGACAGAGCCGTCTCACCAGCAGCCAACTGCCCCGCAGCTCAGCAGGCTGGCTGCGGATGCCAGCTCTTTTCATTCTGGGAAATGGGTCAGACCAACACAATCAGAGAATGGTCAGAGATTGGTGCTGCTTGGATCTCTTGCACATTATGTGTTTATTGTCAGACTGATAGAACTCATACTGCAGATGCACGTGTGTAATATAATTCCAAATAGTTCTCACAAAGCATTAAAAAAGCCAGTTAAATGCATTATTTCAGTGAAACAGTAATGTAGTAATGTAAAGTCAGCATTTTGTCTTATCTATGACAAAGCTCTATTGTGTATAGTTTTAATGTAGAGGCTGGCTACACAGCTCTGAGTGAACTTAGTAGGTAGGTAGAAAGGTAGAAACATAGAGGTTTAATTGTTCATAAAATGTTTTGTCACTCAAACTTTATGCAAGTTATCAAGTTGCAAGTTATCAAGTCGCTGGAAAACATCTTGAAAAAGGAGGATCAGAAGTAAATGCAATGCAATAAATATTGAAAATACAAATGAACAGAGCGTGATAATACCTCTTGCATTTGTTGAAGGACACAGACCTGGTTTTGCTCTCAGCTGCTCACCTTTTTTTCTTTCTTTTCTCTTATCAGGAACAGACAAACTGAACTGGAGACTGAACTGTATTTTTATGGCTGTTTAAAAATAAGTTCCACGAATGAGAAGTTGTACTCATAAGAAATAACACACATATCCTGGCTCAATTCAATTCACTCACATGTTCTGACATGACAGTAGCTTATGGCAGCTAATGACGCAGGAGGCCATGACACGCCTGCTGTTTCCCTCTTGTGGTCATATTCCACCCAAGTCTACACCCACAACAATGGCCAATGCTGACAGGACACCAGTACCTTCACCCTGTCAGAACCCACCAGCTCAGCCACTGTCTGAGCTATGCTGTGGGAGAACACAGGTCATGTTCCTGGCTAGTCGCTGCTGCATGTCATGTTTTGTGCCAGACTACACGGTTGTTTTGTCTTTGACCGTGGTCACCGTATCAGATCTATGGATCACGCTGACGTAAACTCTTGCTGTGTCTTGGGAAACTCACCGGCAAGACTACACGTATGACCCCGGCCAAGGGGCACGTCTAATTCCACGATCACACGCAAGTTCAGACGTTAGCGGGGAATGCGTTGTTTTCACCGAAACAGGCAGGAGATCTGTTGCCACAGCTCAACAAACTTTTCCTCTCTTCGTTGTCCCACCTGACAGCATCAACCTCAGCCTCCCTCCTCCTCTTGGCCATGGTTATCAGACTGAGCTCTGCAGAGAGCACCTGATTGGTTAACGCTCAGGAACATGTCATGGGAGACGTCACACTAGACGTGTCAAGACAAAGAAAATTCAGACCCGCTAGTGTTTTAATCGGGGTGTCATGGGGCATGTCAGACACTACACAACAGGTCATTCAGCATGTCACAACACATGGAGACACTTGATTATGTTCACAGTCAGCTACAATGCTGGTAATTGGTCGGGCACAACAAAATTTTCTTAAAATCAGGCTAGGTTCATGTCGTCTGAATCCGGCATAAGTCAGCTGTTTCTAAGTAAAATGCATCAGTGTTGGACAAATACCTTGTGACCGTTTCCTTTTCTGTCTAAATTCAGTTTCACCGTGTGTAACCATGATTTGCTGGCGCCCCGTGTCCTTTGACACATGCTGGCGATGCGTTAATGATTGCATTTAAGCATTAACGCCTGTTGTCGCTCATTTGCATAAAAATACTTTTTTTTCAAAATTCACAAATGTGCATCATAAAAGCCACAAAATTGGCTTACAACCATTACATTGTAATAACGACACAACGGATGTTGTTTACACTTTCACCATTCCGACGAGAAACCAGTGCTTGCAAAAGGTTCCTATGTGTGCACAAACCGGCTTCAGAAGAATGCATGCACGATTCGGCTGCAATGTTGATTAAACCGGTATGATGCGAATTCGCGACAATCGCCGTTAAGGGGTTAATATTACACTGAAACAGTAACTGCACACAGTTCAATCCACTCAAGTTCTGACATGACAGTAGCTTATGGCAGCTAATGACACGGGAGGCCATGACACGCCTGCTGTTTCCCTCTTGTGGTCATATTCCACTCAGCCAGGTCACCTTAAATGATGTCTTTAAAGCAACTGACTGAAGCCAATCTTGGAAGCGTGTTCATTAAGAAATAGTTACTTAACATAGTCCTGCTTTTTGAAGCAATCTGCAACTCTTTTGCCTGTCCTGTCGTTTTGGTCAAGCTGGTTTACCCAGTGTGGTTGATGAGATGAGGAGACATCACGTTACATTATTACTGTTCATTGTGATCCTTAAGTTAAAAGATAGAACAATGCAGTTGAGAGTCCACTGCAGTTGTTTCAGCTGAGCAGACAGGGAGAGGCATCCTGTCCAGAAGAACTGACATCCCACAATAGAGAGTTATTGGAAATAATGTTGTTTCAGAGGATTTCATTAGTATTGGATTCAGTGGGCAGTGCTAGTGCCATACAGTTTCAATGTTGATTCATAGAATTTCATTTGTACTGGGTTCAGTGGGCAGTTTAGAGTTATGTGATACAGATGCAGTATCAGAGAATTTCATTTGGATTGGTTTCAGTGGAGAGTCTGCCGTGGTGTGAGAGCTGTTTCCGCTCTGCCAAGACACAAGTGTGGGAGAAATGCTGATCTAAAGCCTGTATTCAAAGAAAGTTTTTAGAAGAATTCATGAGTCTGGCCTTTCAGATCCTGTAACAAGTGACTGTGGATGCACAGTGCTTGATCCTCAAAACTTGTTAAGCATCCTAGCTTCCCACATCTCTCTGAACCGCCAGCTCAAATCCGCCCCTCTCCCACTCATTCTCTGACTCTGTTCATTTAATCAACCAGAGCCTCATATTTTTCTCCAAAACCCTGATACTCACACTGATCACTTCATCTTTTCCGAACTGTCTGAAGACAAAACCCTCCAAACTGAGGACTTGTCAGTTGCCACTTCTCAAAGAGGGTAGTTTAGAGCTCAAGGCCATTCTGGTGGGGAAAACAAAAAGTGAAAAGTGCACCGTTAAACTGCCTACAATAGTTTGTGCTGATTAAAAAGAAGAAGAATTTTCATATGCACACAACTGAGAGCTGTCCTTAAGAAATCAAGACTTTGACTGTCTACTGGAGAAACATTGTTGTGATGTTTGTTTTTCAAATTAAAATCCAGGTACCCAACAATGAGAGCTGAAGTGTTTATAATAGAGATATATCAGTATTCAGGGAACACAGGGAACACTCTAGGAGGTCAGCTTCAATGCTTTGAAGCTATGACCTCACAGATTACATTACATTCGGCTAGATTACATTAGATTAAATGTATTTTTGTCATTGGTATGTTCTGTTGAACATAAATGTTCGGAACTCACATCGATAATGAGTGTCTTTAGATGCAGTCACAATATACTGCAAATGAAATCAGATATAATGTAGTGCTTTTCATTGCATACTGGGACTAAGTGCAGAGTGATTCATTGATGGATCATGCTCTGAATCAATTAATCATATAATTATTGTTATGAGAGGGGGACCCCTGATATTTATTAGATTTCTCCCATCAGTTTTAAAACCCAGTGGTACATTTGGTGCAATAGACAAGTCTACACCCCCAACAATGGCCAGTGCTGACAGGATCACCAGTATCTTCACCCTGTCAGAACCCACCAGCTCAGCTATGCTGTGGGAGAACACAAGTAATGTTCTTGGCTAGTCGCTGCTGCATGTAATGTTTTGTGCCACACAGTTATTTTGTCTTTGACTGTGGTCACAGTATCAGATCTATGGATCACGGTGACATAAACTCTTGCTGTGTCTTGGGAAACTCACCGGCAAGACTGCACGTATGACCCCGGCCAAGGGGCACGTCTTATTCCACGATCACACACAAGTTCAGACGTTAGAGACGGGTGAAGCGACTGTCAATCAAACTGACAGAAGCGTTGTGTGTGATGCTGGCGGTCTCGTGTACTGAAAAAAAAAGGAGAGAAAGGAAAAATTGGCTGTGGAAATGCTCTAACATTGAAACCAAATGCAAGAGGTGGTGTCAACTTCAGCCAATTCGGTTATTGTTTATACATTTAATGGGCAACATCCAGATAACTATTAGGACAAGTGAGGTTTCACATACAGCAATGTTATTTCCATTCTTATTTATTCTACAAGGAGCAGGCTTGGCTTTGTTGCATCAAACAAGCTACTTTACCATTAAATCAGGAGTTAGTAATGATGAACATATGCCCACAGTTAGGACTGGGGATAATGTTCTGACAGCACAGTCAGCTACTCGCCGGGCCGATGAAGTGCTTCCGCTATTTCTCGCCAACATTTGTCTTTTCTGACTCATGGTTTTCCCTTGAGGAAATGTCGAACAGGCAGGAGATCTGTTGCCACAGCTCAACAAACTTCGTTCTCTCTTCGTTGTCCCACCTGACAGCATCAACCTCAGCCTCCCTCCTCCTCTTGGCCATGGTTATCTGACTGAGCTCTGCAGAGAGCACCTGATTGGTTAACGCTCAGGAACATGTCATGGGAGACATCACACTAGACGTGTCAAGACAAAGAAAATTCTGACGTGCTAGTCTTTTAAATGGGGTGTCGAGTTTCATGCCAGACACTACACAACAGGTCATTCAGCACGTCAAACCACACAGAGACTCTCAATTATTGTTCACAGTCAGCCACAATGCTGGTATTTGGTTGGGCACAACAAAACTGTCTTAAAATTGGGCTAGCTTCATGAAGTCTGAAACTGGCATAAATCAGTTGTTTCTAAGTCAAATGCATCAGTAAATTCAATTTCTTGATGCCCGTATGCACTCTTATCCAGTTAGATGTATATTAAATGAAGAGTAGGATAGTGTGTGTGTGTGTGTGTGTGTGTGTGTGTGTACTGTGTGTGCATGTGTGTGTGTGTGAATTACCTGTAGCATTTAATATTGCATCATTCTCATGATGTTGTAGTGATGGTTATAAGAGCTACATGTTTCTAAATGTCCCTCATGTGATTTATTGGGCTGTGTGTGTGTAAATGTCTGCATGCATGTGAAAGGTCAACTCTCCTGCAGTGAGAGAGGAAGACTTTGTCGTCTCTGTTTTCCCTTGTCAAACTTGGCTAAGATTAGAAGGAAATATTAAATATCACTGTATGTCTGTGTGTTTGCATGATTACACACAACAAATGCATTTTAATCTGACAGTCTAGTGTGTGTGTGTGTGTGTGCGCGTGTGTGTGTATAGGTTTGTGTGTGCGGCACTGAACACGTGTGTGTGAAATATAACGAGATACAGACAGAATAACTGGCAGCTTTCTCATGAAATAAGAGAAGAGAAGGCTAAAACTGGAAATGGGAGGCGTGACAGCTGAAAGATCAATGTAGTTGTGGAGAGCATGAAAAAATAAAACCTTCACATCCCTCTGGCCTCAGATTTGATGTTATGAAACATCTCTCCCCCGCTGATATCTTCCCACCCAGCCCTGCGGCCATAATCACAAACATTCTGCGAATACTTTCAGACAGTTCTTAACTTAGCTGAAAAATTCCGTACAAGGACTTCCAGTGGAGAAGTGATTAAGGAGAGGACTCTGAGCAAAGCAAGGGCGGGAAATGAGGAGGTGAGGCTGAGCTGGTTTCTTGATGTTATGCACAATGCCATTACTGGTTGATCTAAAGTATCTAGGCATGCCTACATGAGGCTGTTTAGACTGCTGCTGCTGCTGCTGATGTGCCCCATGTGACCTGACAACACCGGGGAAGGCCATTATATCCATTATCGCTGTTGTGTTGGCTCATAGTGTGTGCTTCTGGTGCGAGTGAAATCAATCAAGTGTGTGAAATAGCGCTCCTGGTCTAATAGGGTTACTTTATTGAAAGAGAATTGCAAACACATCTATAACGAGATTAAGATCAGCCACAATATCATCCCTCAGTTTGATCTATAACACTTTATTAACTCCCTGATTGTAGATAATATGCCCACACTGTGGATTTGTTTACAATCAGTTTGCATGACCATTCACGTTCCCAGACACTGTTGGATTGCATTCAGGCAATGCCACCATTTTCTCAGATTTTAGCAATAAAATGTTATCATAATCATTAGGACTGATATATAAATATACAAGACTAGGGTCTGCAGCTACAATAGCAGCTCTGTGAGGCTGTGCTATACGCCAACATCAGCATGCTAACATGCTCACAATAACAATGCTAACATGCTGATGCCATCTTAGTTCAGTGTTTTATGCTACTATGAAATCAGCATGAGTGGATGACGTGGAACGTGACGCAGTGCGTGGACTTTCACATTAAGCAAAAGGCATGGATGCTTTGACGTCATCAGCTGCCACTGTGCGTTGCCCCACATCTGCATACGAACATGCACAGATTTGACGGGCAAAGCAAAGACCGCAAACAAATCTCCAACTCCAAGGGTAGCTTGTGCATTTATCAAGTGAATCAAATGTTTACAGAAACACTTTCAAGCCCGTTGGCATAAGGGAAATCACAGTCTGAACTGCTGCCCCTTTTGGCATGATCCACGCTGAAGCCTTTAAAGCCTTTTTAAAGCTTTGAAACATGACTGCATTGAATTGCCAGAGGTCCGTGTTTGATTTTGTACATGGACAGCAGGTCGTGAATCTGTATATGATCATTTTTGAGTCTGTGTGTGGCCCAAAATAGGTGTTATCTTCACCTTGTTGCATTTAGTGCTCATTTATAGTGTTGTCTTCATCAGCATGCATCATCCCCACAGCCAATAGCTCTTTATTGAGCTATTGGCTGTGATACGACCACTCAGCCCAGGCACTGCACTCACTGCCAATGGTGGCTGATAGGCCCTGGAGGAAGGGCACTCCGCCTGCTGTGAGTCTGCCTCATTTTGTGCTGGATACTTTGTGTATTCATATATAAACTACCCACTGACTCAGGGTTGTGTGTAAATGTCTGCATGCATGTGAAAGAGATGACGTTGACGTTCAGCCATTTCTCTCCTTGCCTCCCTCTATCAGCCTTGCTATTAATTAATTTTTGCTTCTTCTCTCTCAGAATCTCTCTGTCCTTGTTTCTCTTTCTTGCTGTGAGCAACAACATTTTCCTTTCAGCTGTCGAGCAAATTTTGCAGAGATGTTTGAAATTTCACAAAAACATCCTGTCTCCACCAACTGGAGCGACGTGAATACATCAGCTTTCTGAATGTCGAATTAAAATCATATACCTCAGACGGAAGAAAGATTAATCCATTGTAACAGTTAACATGCGTTTCTTACTTGTGAGCAAGTTTTTATTGTCCTTTGAAGGATAATTCTGGTTTATTAAAACTTGGATCTTATACATATGTTTTGCCATTTCATCTGTCAACAACAATAATGTTGTGCACAGTTCAGTGCCTTTGGTTGCATTCACTTTCATTGTTACCAGTGATTTTTGACTGCAGCGGGTGGGCAAACCAAAATGCTGCATGTGACTAAAAACAGGCTATTTGTTCGTGGAAGGCAATGAAGTTCCACTGGGGAGGAGATGTCACACAGCTGTGGAGGAACGCGAAAAAAAACAAACAATAAAATCAAAACTTGCCACAAAGATACACTGAAGAAATTATAGATGGATTGAAGAAGTTGAAGTTTCAGACTGTCACAAAGTAAACGTTCTCTAATCTGAGTCGGGACATAGAGAAATTTAAGAATGCTGTTCACGAGATAATGAATTGCTGATGTATTCGATAAATAAGACAAATAAAGTGGTTTAGATAATCTGGACAAACTGTTGGCTTGTTTGCAATCTGTCTGATCATCTGACAGCTTGTGTTTTTTGCTCCATCGTGCTTCTTTCTAGTGATAGTACAGTTATTCATTGTCAAAAGCTGATGGAAACAAAGAAATGACTTTGGTGATAATGACATTCAACCAATTGTGCCAGGCCTACCAGAAAAAACCTTTTCCATTGCTGCTGACAGAATATCTTCAGCGAACTTAACAAGGTTGCAATCTCACAAAATTGTTCGTCTTGAGGATTGTTACCATTTTCCTTCTGCTTTTCTCCATTAATACATCATATACTTGGATTGAGCCTCATCTTAGAGACTGTCTTTCTCTCTCTGTGGCAGTCATACTTTGTATCTCTGCTCTCACAAAGGCATAATCAATTTAAGAGTTTGTCTTGGGTCATTATTACCTGCTGGAGGACCATCTGTTCTCTGAGGCTGGCTGAGAACCCTGCCAGGTAGACACACACACACACACACACACACACACACACACACACACACAAACTGAAACACACTCATACATGGCACACACACATAGCCTGAAGGACTGCCAGATAGATTTGGGCCGCAGTACGATGTGCGACGTTGAATAATTGTGCCTGAAGCTGAAGATAAAAACACAAAACATACATATGTATATGGTTTGTGGTATATGGTTATGTTTGTGTCAGGCTCTGATAATGTGATATGTGTGTGCAACTGTGTGATGAGGTGGTTAGTGTGGATGTAGCGTGTGTGTGTGTGTGTGTGTGTGTGTGTGTGTGTGTGTGTGTGTGTCAGGTACAAATGGTGAAGGTCATCAGGCATCTCACCTAGCCAAGTGGTTCTGCTGCTGGTTAAGAGTGCCATGCCTTAATATGATTACACCCACAACCTTAACAACAGCCTGACTATCTTGCTGCTGTTGCTGCTGTGAAGAAAAAAAGAAAACTCGAGGGGGCACCAGCAGGAAGGAGTCAGCATAGGATGGATGTACTTTCGTTGTAGGACGATGCAACTGAACAAACGCTCCATCCAGTTCATTTCTTTTCTTCTGAGTGAGCAAAAAGATGAATTTTTATTGTGTTTTTTGCCTGTGTAGGCTAACATGTATTTTCCCTCCATGTTGTGTTTATAGTCCAATTAAAATTACTCCAAGAAAAGGTAACAAGCATGGATGAAAGTGATGCAGCTGCACAGGTGCAACAGAAATAACAGCCTCCGCCTAACATAAAATGTCTAAATGTGGAGACACACATCATGATTGTGGAGCAGATTATAAAACTGATTTGGATGTACCAGCACAATCAGACTGTTGGACTGGACCTGTTCCAGACTGTGTTCAGGAGCTAAATGGTTCAGACTTGTTTTCAAGGCTTATTTTAGAATCAGGATTAGGCTAGGGTTAGGGTAAGGCTTTCAATTGGTGGTTAAGGTTAGGGTAAGGGATTAGGGAATGCAATGAGGGTCCCCACAAAGACAGAAGTGCAGCTGTGTGTGTGTGTGTGTGTGTGTGTGTGTGTGTGTTTGTGTGTTTGTGTGTGTGTACGCACTGTGATAGTGGCAGGCGATAATGAGTGATGTGCATTAGCCGTTCAGCAGCATGATCCAGGCTATATTTAGAGGTAATTGTGTGTTTGTGTACCGAGGACTTCAGAGAAGGTGTGACTTTCAACAAAGCAGAAGTTCATCATCAGGATGGGAGAGCAAAACAACCTCGTCTGCCTCTCTGATTTCCTTCTGACACTTTTTACGGATTTCTAAGTGCATCATCGAATACATTACAGTTATGTTGTGGAACACACTGTACCGAGAAACATGCAAATATCTGGGGGATGGAATGTTTTCTCATAATGTCAGGTTTGTTTAAGAATCACAATTCTCATGGTGGTATGAAAGTATTTTCTCCAAACTTCACCTTCCTGTTGTGGTAAATTTGCTAAAATGTGTAACTCAGGTACTTCACTTTCAGTGTCACAGAGCAGAGTGTATAGTAATGGCTGCAGAGATATTTTACACGTCATTGACTGAGCATTCATGGCCTTTGAGAGCTGTGCTCAACATGTAGCTGTCAAGAAATAGAGACAAAATTTACTGATGGAAACAGCAACCTTATTCAGAAAATAGGACTTTTCCTTGGCACCCTCGGGCTCTCATCGATGGCAGGCGTTGACTGTCCTGTTACAACACAGTCCATCATGTGATTAATTACTGTTCCTACATACGCGTGATTTTAATTCCATTAGCCATTTCTGTCTTACATTCCAGTAGATTCCAGTTTTGGCTCCCACAGCCAGATATCCTGCCAGCCAGCCAGCCAGCTAGCCAGCCAAGATGCTGCCAGCAAGTCAATATGTCGGCCTGCAAGAGCAACAAGGAGGCATGCTTCCTCATGCTTCTGCTTTTTTGGGCCCATAGAGCATGTGCACTCGAGTCCTTCTCTGGCCGAGAGCATGCACTTTTGAGACTTCTTTCCGCCAAGCCAGATGACTTCCTCTTGGCTCTCTGCACACACAAATGGGATAAAATAATGTAATCACAGAGCTCTTCTTTTCCTGTAGCTGTATGTAGCTGTATTCTGATAATACAAAGAGTGAGTGGGAGGGATTTGTAATGCCCAGAAAAATGAATTTGCTCCTTTGGACTGGCTGCCTTTCTCATAACTGTGTATGAGGAAAATGCTTTTTGAGCAAGTGTGCATCACTTGATGTCGTAAGAAGTGGCAGTACCAAGAGTCGCCACTCCCAGAATTGTCACACAGCCCAGCACAAGTCCTCAGGGCTTCATCCTAACCATCAAAAACATTGTTCCAAAAAAGGTTTGGTTCCTCATTTATTGAGACACTTGCAGAGGGTCAGAGAACACGTAGCCCAAAAAAACCTTTGCCACATCATCATGTGGGAATTAAGTATTTATTAAGTACTACAAAATCTACAGTGTAGCATGTCGCATTCAGTGTACGAATTTTGCTTTTTACTCTTTGTTTAGTCTTGCTGACTCAAAGCAGTGTCAACCACTAAGTGCTCCTGCTGTGTCTGACAAACCTTTACATTGAACTTCACAGATCATGTTTTATCTCCTCATCAGTACAATAAGCAACCCGCCCAGACTGATGCAGGCCGTTGTGTTGTTTTGCCAGAGGGCTGTTGTCAGTCTGAAAGGGCCCAAAGTGCTGTCTGAAAGGCTCACCTCAGGGCAAAGAATATCCCCTAACTGCCACGGCATGTCTTCAGTCACAGCAAAGCCTAGAAGTCTCTCAGTCAACCTCTAGTTCAAGGATAATGTGTTTCTGTCAACAATATTACCAGCCAGACATTCAGATTAAATGAACTAATGAACTAGTTCCCACTCATACTTCACATTTTGAATTTGGAGTTCACAGTCCCAAAAAAAATACTTTTAGGAGCGCCAAAGGCTGCAGATTTCTTATAATGTAGTCTTGTAAGTTACAAGTCTGTGTACGTGTTGTTGGGGAAACTGAGATAACTGCTCCTTCACAAAAGCTGTGAGTTTGATTTGGGTGGAGCAACTGTTGGTCATGATTTCCCTTTGTAATGATTTCTTGTGCTCATCATTCACTCACAGCTATTTCCCAAGACAGGCCTTCATTGGTTGGGTTGGTTAGGTTTAGCCATGAGGAGTGCGACTGCTTAGGGTTACAGCAAATATATCAGAGTAGGCCAGTCAGAGGCAGAGTGCAAGTGCGTTTACAACTCTGATGTTCACGTTCATGAGTTGCAGACGGATACTTTCTGTTTGTGTGACACTGAGCCAGCAGCTAAATGGGATTCAGCCATCATTATTTTTTATTACTTCTTGCTGTGACATGTATAAATATATAATGTGAGTCAGTCACATTGAGCGGAGGGAGGAAGCCTAAAGTGCTCCCCTCAGTTAAAAATTTTGAAAATGACTTTGTTACTTATCAAAAATGAAACAAAACAAATAAAGAACTCATAGCACAAACAATATCTACTAATGCATATAAAATTTAAACAAGCATAAACAGTAGGAAAAGAACTGCTAAGAAAAAAAAACAACCCAGAATAAGCAGATATGTACAACCAACAGAATTATCTTACCATGAGGTTCAACACGAAATAAGATTTTTGTAAACTGTCTGAAAGCTGGCAAGGACAATAACAAATTCCATCACTGTCGACTTCTAACTTGTGCCTATTATTGTATGGCAATAAGGCAAATGGAAATGATTTTAATTGAAGAAGGGTGAATATCTGATAAAAAAAATAGACCATTGAGAAGAATAAAAGCGTGAAAAGTATCTTGCTTGCAATTCTTGTATTCAAACATAAACATACCATGTTTGAAAAACCTTTACCTCCAGACAGGAACGAATGTGAGATCATTCTCAAAAACCTCTTCTGAATTACAAGTCATTTGTTAGGATATAAAGAGAGAAAGTTTGTTGACTTTGTGGCTCTTCTTGACTTCTGCTACAGTAACACTATGTTTCCTATAATGACAGATAATGTCAGAGGTTTTATCACAAAAGTAAACTGAAGAATAAAATCTAGAGACACGTTTGCCGTTTTCTGCATGTACTTCCACCCAGCACGCCCTCTCAGCATAATGGCATCTTTACAGCCCTCACATGTTTGACTTCTTCATCAAACGTCCTCGTTTGATGAAAGGAGCTCCAAAGGGGTCGCTGAATGGGCTCAATTGGCTTGCTTACTGTTATTTTGAAGTTAAATATAAGATGTTTCGACCAGTTTTCCATCCACAAGGTTTTCATCTTGTAATTCTTTCCTCATCGTCTATAACATAGACAGCTCGAGGTCACATCTCACAACAGATACTTTAACAGATGGTATCCCAAAGAACGGAGCCTTCAATTAAAGGGTGATCATCGTGATTAGTGTATTATGTTGTGGTGCTTGATGTGAAAAATTTGAAATGCATTTCATGGAGGATTTTTGTCCTGTTCAAATGATTGCCGCATAGCAAAAGGTGCTCAGAGACAGTATTTTTCCGGCACTCACACTGATAACAGCCCTTTCTTTCCTTCCTGCGCACCAGTCCAGAGTAGATGGGAACCCCAAGCCCCAGCTAACTGATAGGCTTGATGTGTAATTAATGGTCTGACACGTGCTAATGAAGCTAATGACGCTAACTGCGCTAGCATATGGGCGCCCCATGGGGATCCACACCCGGCGCTCTAATTTAGATAAATGACGCCCCAGGTTATGCTGGGCTATTTGCATTTCATTTGGTGGAGGCCAAGGGAGAAGCGGGGATTAAACAGGGGGATGGATGGGGGAGATCAAACAGGAGAGGTGTTTAGGGTTGGAGGGATGGGGAGATGGAGGTGTTTACGCCTGTGAATGTGTATGTTTGTGTGGGTGTAGATCTCCCCTTGGCCATGCACAATGCTGTTGTCAGATAAAAGGAGCAGATGTGGCTGGTAGCAGCTGTCAGAAACAGACAGTTAAAAAACGACCTGTGTGTGTGTGTGTGAGTAGTTTTGTGGATGAGCACAGGTTTGTAATTACTGTACATTGGCCCTGGGGAGACATGTCATTGTCAGCTAGAACATCTCAAGAGGAAAGAGAATGTGCTGTATTGGATTGTATCATTGTCACACATTGAGGGCCTCTGCCGCTCGAAACAGTCAGCTGTGTATATGTTGTAACCCACTTGTATAATAATTAAAGTAACCTCATCACATATTAGAGCGCTCAGGCACAAGGAGGCTGGACTCAAATGCAAAACTCTCAGACACTTTTGGAAATCAAAAAAGGCTCAAGGCCCGTCAACCTATCGAGGAGGTGGAGGAGGCTTGGTAGTGGGAACCAGCGGGCTCTCCTGAACCGGCTTTATCTTGGACACACGGAACGTAGGGTGCACTTTCATGGACCTGGGAAGCTCAAGACGCACAGAGACAGGGTTAGTAACTTTTGAAATGGGAAATGGTCCAACGAACCTGGGTGCCAGTTTCCGTGAATGGACATGAAGTGGAAGGTCCTGGGTGGACAGCCACACCCTCTGGCCCTGTGTGTACTAGGGTGATGCCCTGCGGTGGCGATGCGCTGCCGCCTTTACCCGGGTCTGGTTCCTCATCAGCATGCTCCGCGCAGCTGCCCCAGTGCGCCAACATCTTCTCACCAAAGCATGCGCAGAAGGGACTGCCACTTCCTGCTCAGTGGCGTCGAATAACGGAGGTTGGAAACCATACACACACTGGAAGGGAGACATCCCGGTGGCTGATGTGGGAAGGGTGTTGTGTGCGTATTCTACCCATGCCAGGTGATCACTCCATGTTGTCTGATTTTGCAATATCAGGCAGCGAAGGCAGGTTTCCAACTCTTGGTTGAGTCTCTCAGTTTGGCCGCATGAATGCAACTTTTGCTAGTACGTTCTCATACACACCGGGGTCATGCTTGAAGTGAAGGTCGCACTGCACCAGGAAGGTTCTGCAATCTCCTGAATCGCCTGAATATTATGAATATATGAAGCAAGGCATGGAGGAGGTGTGACCGGTGTGGCGACGGGCGAGCTGCTGGAAACCCCGCTGCGTGGAGTGGAATGGCGTTCGTCATGTGGCTGTTCATGCGCTGGAATTGCTGGGTGAGTTGTTGGATCTGAGACATCACCGTCTGTTGTAGCTCCAGCTGACCTGAGAGATCTTTTACACCGCGTTGAATGCTCTGGAGCTGATCCTCATGTTTGTGAAGACGGCTCCCCTAAGCTGATAAGGCATTCTTCAAGTGACTAGAGTCTGGTGAGTCCATCTTTGGCCAGATTGTTCTATCAAAGCGCTCAGGCACAAGGAGGCTGGACTCAAATGCAAAACTCTCAGACACTTTTGGAAATCAAAAAAAGCTCAAGGCCGGTTTTAATAACAAAAATCTTTCAATATACAAAATATAACAAAAGGAGTTCTGTCATCAAAAAATAACTAAAGGCGCTAAGGATATTCTCAAAAAGGCAAACTAGAAACAAAGGACACAAAAGTCGACAAGGCAAGGTACTAGACAAGGTAACGAGACAGGACTGATGTGAACCATGGATTATACAAGACAATCTGGCGCAGGACAGCAGAAAATATATACACAAGGTAGCAAGCAACAGGTGGAGACAATCAGGGTGGGGCAGACAATCAGACAGGCGGGAAACACACCAGGAAGTCAAGGGCCTGAAACGACAGGGAAATTAGGTTCCACAATAAAACAGGAAGTGCAAGACAACAACATGACGCCAGTGAACAAAACCTCAACAAACACGACGGGACATGACATCACACTTTTTAAAGAAGATGCTGCAGAGAGTTTATTCGTATGGAAGGAGGCCATATAGATCAACTTTTTGCTGCTTCACACCAAGAAAGTCTTCAAGCTTAATTCAAATTTACATAATTTTCAATCACCTCACATTCACCAGTCCCCTAAGGGTTTTTTTCAGGATGTGGCATCACGAGCAAAATTCCATCGTCTTGATTATTACACATCCCCAGTATGTGGCATGTTAACAGCTGGTAATTCACAAAGACACTTCTGATGGCTGTCATCAGGTCCAGGGTCTTTTAAAAGACACATTAGCTAAGTCATAGATGCATGCCATATAGGGTTTTAGTAATGGTTGATCAAATATTTTATACATATCTGGCTATGTGTTTTCTCAACTGAATGGTGGAGGAAATCTAATATGACACTGACATAAAATAAGGAAAACAATGGTCATTTATTAAGAGTGCATTGGTGTCATATTTAACTAAATGCTATATTTTAATAAGTGCCGCTCTTGTTTCCTGCTCCATTTCTTAAATACACTGACAGTGCATCCAGGTGTGACCATTAGTTAAAACAGAATAATGTACCAAAGGTGATTATTTTAAGGGATAAAGTTTGCTTTAGAGGACAGTACAGTACATAGTAAGTGCAGTGAGGTGCCCACTAAATATACCAACTTCACAGAAAAGAGACAAGACAAAATAAATTAAACTCAAAGTCATCTTCTGAACTCTCAAGGTTTGGCTACATCATCAGCAGATGAAGCTGGTTCAGTTGTCATCACGAGACCCAAATATGGACTTTTAGTAGCAATGACTTAGAATGCCCCGGTCCAGTCTGAGTGGATACCCGATGCTGAAATTAGTAAAGTGAGTCGGTGTGAACCAAACGTGACCGGCCCACATTGCATTTGTTTATTTGCTGCGTTCAGCAACTCTCACTCCCTGTGTGTGCTTCACAATTAGTTGACCTTAATGTTCAGTCAGTGTAAAGCCATGTTAAGAGCAACACCAGCCATGCATGAAAGAATGCAGCCCCTTCATTTATCTATTTATTTCATCATATTTCTACTCTTTACCTCCCATTTGTTGCAATGAAAGATAGAATGGCAGGCATCATGATCATTTCCAGAGTTGTAAATTCCCTCAGCGTTTTGGTGTCTGATAAACCGTCACATTCATGGATTTGTTACTCCAGCTGGACCTCCTGGATTGTACGCCGTGTCTCACCGTTACCTGAAGTAACACACCTTCACCAAAACGCCCCTTGTTCTGTCTAGTCTTTACAGTGTTCCTGCAGAGATCTTAAGGTGTTAAATGGTTTCTAGCAGGTGCGGACGGCTTGTAACTTGAAGACTTTGCCTCGATGATCTGATAGCACATCCATGTAAGGAAGTCCCATTAGTGTGCTTACGGTGGTCCCCACTGATTTACCAATGTCTGTCCTAGTCCTAAGCTGGGACAGGATCCTCATCATCTACTCCTTGTACCTGTTGGTCCAGACTCTCCCTGGACATGCTGCACCTCCCCCTCACTGAAAATATGTGATCTGTGTAGGAGGGTCCATTTTTCTGAGCTAACTGGTGTTCTTGGTGTGTGGAAGGTGCCGATGCTATGCTAGTATGTCCATCTGTTGATGAAGACCATGAATGCAGTTGAATTACAATGAAACAGAACCTGAAGCATGATAATATGATGTGTGTTTTATTAGACAGAACACATTTTCTCAGGGGAAGGTCCAAAACCATAAGTTAATAGTCTGCATGGTTGTTTGTGTTTTTCAACATCCCGTGCAAGAAGAGCAAGAGTCATCATATTAAATGCTCTGGATGATCAGCAAGGAGGATGGGTAGTTTCCAGTGCTTTATAGGTGGAGATTTTAAAAGTTATTTCCCAATATAAACACTCCAAGTTGTAAATGGATTACTTCACATTTCATTTCATGTTGAAAGAGATTCATTTGAACCAGACCCCATTGCTGAAGAAGTGTAGAAAGAAAGCTGAAAAGGATAGAAGGATGTGTGCTTGTCATCACAAGATATGAAAATGAAAACAGGATGACAAATTTGCTGTTTATGGTTTATTACATTGCTGAATTTACCATGCATCTTCATGCATTACCCTTTCTTTTTTTTTTTTTTGTAAGTTTGTTCTCCCAAGAAATTATATGTGAACTACAACAAGCCAACTTTGCATCTGCAACAATGGAGTAACTTACCACAGAATCTAATCAGACTCAAGGCACCATTAAAGTAACGTAGGCTGCCAACTGCTTCTGCTGCAAGGTGCAACTCTGCCGCCACAGTGACTATCCAGTACTATCAACAACTTGCACCACAAGCTGCAGGTTGGTGCTACTCATGCACTCTCATCTCTTATCACGGAGCATAACAGAGTGGGTTGTTTCTCAAAGTAGATGGAATAGTTAGCAAGGTGAATAACATGACTTTCTTTCACTAGTTAATACCACACATGTAGTTTATTGGCCCAGACTGGATAATCAAACTTTAAAGCTTTCTATGTTTGTTGAATGTGGAAGTTCATTGTCAACTGTGGAAACAACAGTTTGACCAAACCAGCATTGGCCAAATTCTTATCCCTGCAGATTAAAATGTGTGTGTGTGTGTGTGTGTGTATATATATATATATATTTCCAGTGGCTTAAGTGAAACATCGAGGTCCTTACTATTTTTACAGCTAAAAACACTGTGAGGATGTTTTGTGTTGTGTGTTTTGATGCATTCTGAAGCAGAATGTTTCCATTATGCCACCCATCCACATCTGCCTGTTCTCCTTTCCAAGATCCACCCACCATGGAACAAGAAAACCTGACCTTCAGCCGTAATGGACTACATAACCTGTTGACTTGTGGGTAATGCAGTTTTTAATGGACTGGCTCAAAGTTTCAGAGCCGGGAATGTAGCGAGAGTGAGAGCAGGGGCAAGAAGCGAGAGAGAGAACAAGAAAGAAACGCGGTATTGAGAGGAAGAAATACAAACAAACAGCTAGATAAGAATGTTTGGCTGTTATTGTTTTCCGTGTCTAACATCCTGAGACATGGCCTGTGGTATTCAGAAGATTTAATGCGGAGGAGAGAGAGAGAGAGAGAGAGAGATCCATAAAGCCTCCACTCTCCCTTAACACCCCAGGGGAAGCCATCTTTAATTCATGAACACTATAAAAATAAAGGTTTTTCTCTGATGGCCCTGCAGCCTGTAACAAACTCTCACAGCTACATGGCACTGGGCAGATGTTGATGCCGTGGTTATGGATGGATATTGAGACGCATGTTATATGTCATGCAGGAATGAACAGTCTACCTTTGGCTGCACTATTAGATGGATTCCAATAAGCTGTGTGTTGATTCTGTCTCTTTTCAGACACCAGAGAGGCACGTGACAGATTTTAAACCAACAGACTGCCAGCTAGGTACCACAGCTGGCTGCAGTACAGTGTGTTGTATTTCACCTCCTGTGTCCAATAGAAGAGTCTGTCTGATGGTTCCACATACTCATAATCTTTATTTTTTAAACATTTCTCAAACTGTTTTTTCAAAGTGTAATGTCATAATCTGTGATGGCGTCTCTAGCTTGTTAAAACAGCATAAATCATAACTCATCAAATGATTAATTAATAAAAATGATTTAGCATTAGTTCAGATTCTGGATAAATTTGGATAATGTTGTGGTGATTTTTTTTTTTTTTTTTCAAATCACAAGATTACAGTGCTATTCAAAGAATTGCATTGATTCAGAATAGCATTGTTTTATGTCTTAAAATATGCCGTTGGGGAAAGTATGCCTAGGTTAGGTTTTTTGCTATAGCACATATGTTTGATAGAAACAAGTGGTCATGACATATATTTTATTTTATTTCAGAAGATCTACATGAGCTGTAAAGGTCTTTTTATGGTTGGAAAACATGCAGAAAGTGGAGTGTAGTAGTGCACGGTGCTTCAGTAAGGGGAGTTACTGTCTCAGTCTCAGTTTACTATAATTTTTCTGTTTGGTCACACACCTATGTGCATGGAAACTGATGTTCTGCCTTGGAGGCCTGTTTCAGTGCTTGTTTGAGAAGCTTGCCTTCAAGATTTTCCACCAGAAAGCCTGTAGGAAGTCAGGTGATGTAGCAAAAACAAGGACAAAGTGCAAGAAGCAAGTCGTGGTGGATGAATGAGTCAAACCTCAGTACACTGAGGCTTGAATGCCATGGAAAACCAAAGTCAGTGATGACTTTTGATTTTCAGATTTAGTTGGCTTATTGATTGTGTTTCTTGTTGATTATTATTATTAGTTTCAATTTTCGGTTTGGTTAGGTTCAAAAAACAAAACTACTTAGTCAGGTTTAAGAAAAGATCACGGTGTGGGTCAAAATGGTCAGTAAATATTGACCTTTGGTTTCGTGTGAGATGCAAACAGTGTCTTCAGACAAAATGCATCGATGTAAGATACTACAGTGATATCAGAACACAGACCCAAAACTGAGTAGATTTTTGTTGTTGGATATAATTTAGTCCATCTAAATTGAAATATATATTAGCACTATTTAGTTGTACATATTTTCCAGGATAAAGTTATAATCGTCAATTTCAGAATTTATCAACAGTCAGGTAGAAGTCATTTGATAATCTACAGGGAAATCTAGCTGTTGTTGCAGCCATGCCAGCAGTACAAGGAGCAAATATTAAAAAAAAAAAAAATCCTGTAGGAGATGGGAGTTAAGGAAAAGATTATGTTAATAAACAATTTTTATGTTACGGTTTAGCGAGCTTATTTAAAAAGTGATGAGATGCCCCAGTGCAAGCTGACGAGATCAGGCACACAATGCACTGTGTGACGCAGGATGTAAGGCACCACCCCAGGTGAAACATCAAGTTTTTAGGGAGTTCCAGTAATACTTGTCCCTTGCAAATAGGACTAAAGTAAAAAAACATGTATCAAGTGTCATTTGTGCCCCTCAGATTTAATAATCTGCACCTTTAACCATTTGACCTAATACTGTAAACTGCGTGTGCTGACACATGCACCAAATCAAAAAAGAGTTTGAGAACGTATTATTCAAATCTTAATACAGAGTGCATTTGCATGTGGTCAGTTTTTGCTAGGATTTTATTTAGTTATTTTTTGATCCACTTAAAACATAAGATGAACAAAATTGAAATGTAGGAGGATCAAAATATTTAGCTTGAAAAAAAAGAAGTGTTCAGTTGATTTATGGGTTAAAAATGAAGTCACCAAACTATTTAAGACTAAAAAAGACTGACAGGTATATTTCTCTCCTGTTTACACGGCGAAGAGAGGCACAATACCATTACTGAATGTCCATCAAGCAATGCCACCAAACTCATTTATTCATAAAAGCTGACTTGTATCACACACTCCCAGCAATTTGTCATTTTGCAAATAAGTTTGCACTTTCACACTCCCACACATGGGATCAAGCTTTGGCTTCCTGCAAGCATATGATTGCACCTCATTTGCCACCGACTGCCACAAAATGTGAACCAAGTCTCCATGGAGACACTCAGTCATTTCATTACACTGCCGCTTGCTTTTCTTATTTGTCCCAAGTGGTTTTCACCACTTCTTCCATTATCTTTGACTATCACTGGGGGGCCCATCAGGGCACTGAGGGTTATTGTATAACCAGATTGTGTTTTATTTATTGAAGTGAAAATATACATTGAATGGCAACTTTGAGGTTGTCTTAATTTATAATTTATGTGGGATTATGAATAATTTGTGCTCATTGCAAGCGTTTCCCTCTGCCCTCCCTGGGAGGGGCAGAAAAGCTGTGACTGACAGCTCGCTTCGTGATCTGAAACTATGGCAGCTGACAAGGTCATGTCAAATGAAATGATTGGTGAGGAGGAGTGTTTGGGGAAATATTCTCCCTCTCTCGCTCTTTGTCTCTCCGCCCTGATCACACTAAACATGCTCGACAGCCTCACGAGCACACCGGCGTTGCAGTAATTTATGAATGAGAGGTGAATCTACTCTAGAGCCCTGAAAGAGAGCAGATATGGCAGATGATCTGTCAATCTGTTTGGCGCTAAAAGAGACAAGATCAAAGACAACTTTGTTCCCCAAGCCTGCATTTGTCTCCCTATAGAAGAAGAAGTATTAGTGGTAGTAGTAGGCTTACGCAGATCTGTGTGTGTGTGTGTGTGTGTGTGTGTGTGCGTCCAAGTTTTTAATATCAGAGAAATTATTTGAAGGGGGTCTTTGTCCCAGCATACCAATGTTGTTATTCCTCACCTCTTCAAAGCCACAGAGCTGTTGCTGATTATTGAGAGCTGTGAAGGTCAAACAGAGCAGCTGTTGCATCAGACTTTTTATTTGCTATGCAGAATTTGTTCTCAGGCTTGGCTCTGTAAATGACTTCTACTGAAAAAAAAGCCTACTTTCATCTGCAATTGCATATAATGGAGGTAGTTATAACTCATTAAATGAACTACATAATTGATTAGCCTTTTTTTTCTCACTGTGGCAACTCCATTTCCTTTATCATTGTCAGTATTGATACAGTATCAACTTACAATGCAATATATCTACCATCTACTAAACCATAATGTCTATGAAATAGAAACAATGCACAATAAAACAGAAGCTAAAGAAACAACGTCTCACAGCAATAAAACAATAAATTAAAACACCTAATTTGAGTATAAAATACGAAAATTAAGGACAGATTAATAAAATTGTGGTTAGCTCTGATGTTTCTCAAATGGTGTGTAGTGTGTGTGACCTTCAACAGCTATCTTTTTTGTGACCACATACCCAAATCAGACGGTGGCATAGCTAAGTTCATCCATGCATGCTTGTGAAATAGGTAGTTCTGCTACTCGTCCTCATAGACCTCTCTTACTACTTGCATGGTTAGCTGGTAAATTCCTGTTGCTGGCGAGGGAACCGCTTACGTGCTAGCCAGCCGGGAACGTGCCAGTGGCAGTCAGTCACAATAGCTCTCCGAGTAAACAAGCTAAGTCCTAAGTTCATACAGTTCATTCGAATGTATATATTTGTACCCACAGCATGCAAAATCTGGATTTCCGCAGCTACATTGATATAATCCTTGATTCTTCCACCTCCACTAAATCACAATGGTGAAAGATATTAGTTTAAAAGATGGTGATTTAATGTCATTTTGAAATGTAAAGGAAGCCAGTGTCTTCAACAGAACCCTTGACAGAAGCTTTTGTTTGTTTTGGCTTGTTTATTTTTGCCACTTTCACTTTGTTGTAAAGTTGAGGAATGAAAAATCAAACTGACTCTCTTCACAGTAGTGCAAACAGCGACTGTGAAGATGATGATGATGATGGGACTGTCACCTCGGGTAAAATCAGGTCAAGATAGGTGTAAAGGTAGCGCTTCAACTGTTGCTATGAGCTCAAAGAGCAACATTTTTTTTTGTTGTTGTTTCATTTATTCTCAAAACCACATTGAAGGATGCAGCCTTAAAAATTGAGTGACCCATCCAGCTGGGACAACAGGCACAAAAGTCGCCCCCATCTACATGATTTATTCAAAAACAGCTTTGAAGTATGGTGATGTTTCAGTCACAGACATCAACCATCAGCAACATCTAACTAGAAATGACAAGGAGGAAGTGGAGCAGCAGTCAGAGGAAGGCTAACAAATACCTCAGTTTAGCACTAGTCCGGACTTAAAGGTGCAATGTGTAATAATGTGAAGCAGTTTACATGTATTACTCGCTTTGCAATGCAGTCCAACATCAGCAAAGTCAAAGCTAACATATGACAAAGCATGTGAAATATATGGTCATATTGTGGTATTGTGGTAAGCGTGTGTGTACTTAAATAGTACACAGAAGGTGCAGGTGGAGGTGTAGGTGTAAAAGTGCGGTGTGCAGTGGCTCATAGTCCTCACAGTCTCTCACTCCAGTGGGGGGCTGCTGGGGGTGATAGCTCTGACAGCTCTGGGGAAGAAGCTGTCCCTCAGTCTGGTGGTGGTGGTGCGGATGTTCCTGTACCGCTTTCCTGATGGAAGCAGTGCAAACAGTCTGTGGCCTGGATGGCTGGGGTCCGTGGCGATGGATCTCGCCCTCTTCCTGACCCGGCCTTCATATACAGAGTCTAGGTCAGGAAGGAAGGGTTTCCTCTCCTGTGCTGTGCAGCTGCCATACCACACTGTCACACTAAGGCAGAGGATGCTTTCAGTTGTGGCCCTGTAGAAATTGACAAGCAGCCGAGAGGAGAGTCCAGCCCGTTTCAGTTTCCTGAGGAGCCTTTGTTGTGCCCTCTTCACCAGGCGGGAGGTGTTCATGGACCAGGAAAGATCAGATGTGGATGTGGAGGCCCAGGAACCTGATGTTGTCCACACGCTCCACCACTTCTCCGTCCATGAGGAGGGGGGCGTGATCCGACTTTCTGGACCTCCTGAAGTCCACAATGACCTCCTTGGTCTTCCCTGTGTTCAGCACCAGGTTGTTGATTGAACACCACTGGGTGAGCTGGTGTATCTCCTCTCTGTAGTGGGTCTCGTTGTTATCTGAGATGAGACCCACTACTGTAGTGTCGTCCGCAAACTTCACAACTGTGTTGGTGGGGTGTATGGCAGCACAGTCGTGAGTAAACATGGTGAAGAGGGCTGGGCTGAGCACACAACCCTGTGGTGTGCCCGTGCTGAGGACCAGAGGGGATGATGTGATGTTCCCGATTCTCACCACCTGAGGCCTGTTGGTGAGAAAGTATCTGATCCAGTGGCACAGAGACACAGGCAGACCCACTGCGTGTAGCTTCAGCGCCAGCTTGTCTGGGATGACTGTCATCTGGTGCTGCTGCAGGACGAGGGGCTGGTGCTGCTCCTCCAGCCGGGGTAGGTGTATGGCTTCTCTGCTGCCTGATGTGTCTAAGCGGGAGAGTGTTAGGCTTGTAGTCCGTTATGGTTCTGATGCCCCCCCACATGTTCTGGGGGTTGTTGTTATTGGAGTGATCTTCAATTTTGTTTTTGTTCCGGAGCTTGGCCTGCTTAATTCCTCTCCTCAGCTCTGCTCGAGCTCTGCTATAAGCCAGCCTGTCTCCAGCTCTGTAGGCAGTATCCCGGGCTTTCAGCAGGGACCGCACTGCCCAGGAGTGGAGCTGCTGTAAGCAGCAGGGATGTTGCAGTAAATCTGATCCAAAATGTTCCTGTCTCTGGTAGGAAACTTTATGTACTTGTGAAATTTGGGAAAGTCCCCCGCCACAATCACAGCCGCCTCTGGGTTGTCGTTTATCTGCCCGCTGATTAGGCAGTACAGCTCCTCTAATGCTAACTTAGCATTAGCCCGCGGTGGGATGTAAGCGGCCACAATAACAATTCTCTAACCAGCTTGAACGGTCGGCATCTCACCGCCAGGTATTCCAAATCGGGAGAGCAGAACGTGCTGACGGTGCGTGTGGCTGTACACCAGGCATTGTGTACATACAGCACCAAACCTCCGCCTCTGCTCTTACCTGAAGCTGCAGTCCTGTCCGCCCTGTCCACCGCTGTGTCCGGGATGTTGTCGTCCAGACAGGTCTCTGTGACAACGGTAACACAGCTGTCCATCCTGCGAGAGACCATCCTTTGTTTATTATTATCTTTTCTGGTTTGCTGCTAACACATATGGATTCAGTGTTGCAAAAGTGTTTGCTTAGCAAAGTTGAGCTCAAAGGCCTTTGGATCTTATTGTGCATATTTCACAAGGCTCCAGTTTCATCTTCAATGCAAAGCTTCTGTGAAAGTTAAATAGCATATCGACTTCCAAAGTCACAATACCATGTGCATACAAGAAAAAAAGGAAGAGAATCTAGTTTCAAGGCTTTCACTCTCCAGCATTGATAGGTATCAGGCCAAATTCCCACTGAAGTGTGTGTGGCTGTACCAGGAGGTCAGCAGTTAAATGAACTTTTGTTCTGTTTTACTGAGAGGATCCTTCATCTGCATTGAGCTAGAAGTAATGAAAGTGTGGTGGAGCATTGAAGATTGATGCCACAGAACTCCCAGACCTCTTCCCTCTGCTTTTAACCCTCTCTCCTTCATCTATAACCACTCTGCCTCTTCTTTCCTGCCTTCCTGTTTTCAGCTGTTCTGCTTTGTGTCTCTGCCACTGCCTCTGTCTTTTTCTCCTCACTTCGTCTCTCTTCCTCCTCTCCAGGACTCTTCCTCTAATTGCCTCTGTCTGCGTATCTCTGTCTCTCCCTTTTCTCCCATTTCTAACTCAATTTCTTCTTGAATCTGCTTTCTAAATCAAAAGTGGCTACTCTGTCTAAACAAGGACAATTCAGCAATCACTCAGACATCTGTGACCCATTCAGAGCTGAGCTGATCTGGAATTGTAGCTGATTGAGTAACAATCAACAGTGTCACAAAATGATTATATTTTTGTGTAGTTGTATGGGTCGGTATGGTGTAACAAGTGGAAGAGTCGTACCAGAAAGAAACAAATGTGTCTGCAGAGTTGCAAAATGGTCATACTGAACGTATCTGCAAAACATTTACCAACAACACGTTTCATTTGTTGTTCCTATAACACCCATTCCTTCATGAGCAACGCTTTAATGAGTCATCATTGCAGTGGTTCCATAAACAGCCTAAACCTAACCAAGCGCCATATTCAATGGTATTTCACCCATAGACAAAGCATGGTGAGTGTAACTCATAACCGATCCCCCAGGGGCAGTGCTCGGTGAACTGATTTTGGTGTAGTGGCCACAACTGGGGCTGCAGGTCATGTGATACCGACTGGCCCAAAAAGACTTATTCCAACACACAGTCATTACAAAAGAAACATTTATGAATTGTCAAAATCTGACCCATTAGATCCAGTAAAAATTGGTTCGTTAGTTTGTTATTTCCTGCCATTCATATCTGCACGGAATCAATGAACGTCAGCCAGTTCAGCCAGTGAATGGACCCCAAAACACAGACAATGTTTTTCTGCTTATGTGCCCAGTGAACTACATTTTCTGCTCAGGGTTCCTTTTTCTGATTTTTGCTTTGACTCCAGGTGGTTTGAACCTGTAATCATGTGAATAAACCATCTAGTAATGGAAGTTTTCACTGAATAATGGTCTATATATTTGACTATAATTTTGGGGCTTTTGATTTTATTCAACTTTTTATTTTTATTTTTTTAAACCCAAGTGGTTATTGATCCAGCAGTTCACTTGGCCATTCATGGTGGACTTTGATGATGGAGCATGTAAAAAGGATTGTTAAATTTGATGACATACCAAGACTAGGAGCTGGGAGGTTTTATATAGCTGATCCCCAGTCAGATGTCACACACATGCACACACACACACACAGACACACACATATGCACAGTCTCCGTGCATGATCCGAGCCCTGGTGAGGTTTAATGATGCTGTTTAGGAGCTGTATTGAACCCAGAGCTCATTTTACCTGTGCAAAACACAACAACACACATGCACAAATAAACCCATTTCCATAGCGATGGTGGTATAGTAGTGAGCATAGCTGCCTTCCAAGCAGCTGACCCGGGTTCAATTCCTGGTTATCGCAGTCCGATTTCCGGAGCAAATTTCTCCATTGTGAGATTAATGAAGTCTGATCTAATGCACACACACAGACCTTCACCAGTCACATAAATGTGTGTAAATGCATCGTACCAGCCTGTGGGGCTTTTAGTCTTTATAATTGTGTGCTGAGAGGCCATGGTCAGTCACTGAGCCCAAGCAGCTTCTAACCACATTTATCCCATTTTCTTCTATATCCAGCACTTATTCAACATCCATTACCTTGAGTCAAATGAGCAGTCTTAATCTGACCCAGGCAGTTTATACTAGGCTTTCTACACACACTGCCTGGGTTAGCTACAGAGAGGTCTCAGTATGGCTCGCAAACATCAACACGCATTATGCTGACGAGAAAAACCTCTTCTAACTGCATTAGCATGGACTTTCTGGTCGGATCTGCAAAATTTGAGTACATTATTTATACCTTTACAGAGCAAATTACATGTTGTTCCATCAGTGATATTTTTCATGCTTTTTTAACAAGAGAAGAATCCTCTCCAGTGATATTTTGATAGTGTACTTGGCCAGAGCTTCATAAATTTCAATGAGTCTCTGGAAAAAATCTCAGGGTTGTCAAGCAAAAGAGTTCCAGCAAAACCTGGCTCACATTTGACCCAATGCAATGGACGTTAACTGGCAGCACACTCTGTTGAGCTGTCAAATACATGCCAGAAAAACAAGGGTTTGGCTTTGGGCTCAATGTGTGCTGGGTTTAATGTTTCCAATAGCCCTTACCTCAGGAACTTTTTAATGACCCCAGACGTTTTTCATGAAACTTTCCCTAGGACTACAGCTGAAAAGGGGCTAATTAGGCTAATTAGAAATAAAAACTGCTGAAACTGTGTTCAAACTGTACATTTGATGCATTTAAAATCCAGGTGACATCATGGCATACAGGAAGGTGTGTGACACCCAGGGTGGCCCAATGGTCGGTGAGGTTCTGCACTGCTCTGGAGCTTTAGATCTTGACTGGGACCTGGACAAGGAGGAGCTGCAAGAACCGGGACCCAGCATGGACCGCATGCAGATGCAACATATAGACTGCCAGAGATCAGGTAAGATTGCTTGAACTGGTGCGCAGTCACAATTTCCTATAACATTTGTGCCGGTTAAGGTTGAAATGCTCCTGTCAACAATCTTGCCAGCAGACCCCCAAACTTCACCTAACCAAACACGAATCGATACACAGTTTAGAATTGCTGTGAAATCCATTGTGAGCAAGTACTTGTAATGCAACAGGAACTTTACAACTCATAATACATGAAGGGGCATATTGTGGTGTGTCATGCCGTGCAGCTGATCTCCAATGTGTTTATGCAGAGGTGATTAGTTTGCTCTGCTAACAGGACAATTACAGATAACATTAAAGGTAAATGAACACTGTGTGATTGATGTCAGGGCAGTTAACATGATGAGTTTGTTAAATATTTATTAAACATTTTCTCACATTAATGAGAATGTCACAGCTCTTAACTGAATTTGATGAGTAAAAATATAACTCACGTCAGCTGTTAAATCTCATTTATACTGTGTACTTCTGTATTGTGACATGCTCTGCTTCGACCTGCCTTAATGTAATAAGGTAGTCTTGTTTACGCAGTGTTCTCAAACCCGGTTCACCCGGATCTTTTCTGATGCATGTTTGAATTAAACATGCTTTCGTTATATTGGTGTTTCCTGTGTAATTTACCTTGAAATTGGTAGTTTTTTGTTGTTGTTTTTTTCAGGCATGCCAAAACAAGTTTCTTTCTTGTGCTTTTGATGATCTTAAAAGGTTTTTTTGCACACACATTCTTCAGAATCTCTTCCATAATTTGAAACAACCTGTCACTTTGAAAAAATACTGTATTTAATGTGAGAGGTTTGCCACTTCCAGCAGTTGCAAAAGTGAGAAACTTAAACTTAATAAGTACCCTAAAGCTAGACTTGAGTTTCTCAGCTTTGAATGACTCTGTTTTGAATTGTGCCTGGAGTTTCGTATCAGTGGCGGTTTTCTATCCTCATAAATGCATTCTCAAGGAAATGGGCAGATAGTTTCAAAACTAAGCATTTAGTTATATTCCGTTTTCCATTTACAGTTTGTTTTCACCTGCACAGTTTCTGTCTGTTCGTACGTATGTTATAAACAAACCCAACTGTCTTTAATAGAAAAGTCCAGAGTGGCTAAGCATGCAGGGATTTTTAGACTTTGTTTTCTCTTGATGATGATCATAATATTGTAATTGTCGACATAACACATGTTGTTTTGACACCATTGTGATCTCAGCATAATGCAGAGTCTCGCTGAAATCAAAAAGTCTACAGCCATGCCAGCGACTTTGAGACTGAGGCTGTGCTAGGGCTGATGTTGGCATGCAAACATGCTTACAACGACAATGCTCACACGGTCATGTTTAGCAGGTACAATTACTGTGTTCATAATCTTTTCCCAAAAATACTGAACAATTAAAAAATTTGACCTGGTGATGGCACTAGATTACAAGTCAGGGATCACTACCAAAGTTAATACAATTCATCCTATAATGAACGTAAATATGTGGACTGCGTTTCATGGTAATTCTTCCAACAGTTGAAAAGACATTTCACTTAAAACCAAAAGTAGACTCCACGGTGGTGCTAGTCAGTTGATTAGCAGTATCAGTAGGCTTTGTCCTCTGAGGACAATGATTGTCTGTATAAAACCAGTCAATAATTGTTGCGATACATAGTTCAGTGGTGGGCTGACCAACCTACCCACCGACCCACGGATCAGCAGACGAACACTACCATAAAAATGAGCAAGAATCTAATATGGTACAGCTTTACATTGAATCTAAGGTTTCTATACTAATAAATGAGAATCATCATTATATTTATAGAACAAAGTTTGTGGATCAGTTTGACTCAGAAGCTCTCTTGTTCATAAATGCACAGACTCAAAATAAGTGTCTTTGTTGTTATGACTGGTTTTATTCTGAGGTTGACATTGAGTGAAATGTCTCATCTGCTACTGGAAGAATTGCCATGAAATAAAGTTTGGACATGCATATTGTCCTCAGGATGAAGTGCAATATTTTCAATGACCCCCCTCACTGTTCATCTAGTGCCATCATCAGGTCAAATTTCAAAATTGTCCTATACTTTGTTGATACTTAGTTTGAATTAAATATAGTGTCTCTATCAAATGATCTTATATTTCTTCCTACTTAATTTTCTGACAAGCCATAGCAGAATTTTATTGGTTCAACATGATTACTTGCCTGTATGTGAGTGTATTCTAAACAGTGCACATCAATTTAACCCTTAATACACTGCTATCACTGTCAGGGTGTTCAGACCCCGGTCCCGATCCGGACCCTGAGCTGATGGAGCCCATCCAGCCCTCTGTCTCAGTTTCACCGCATGGACGATTTGAACGACTCCAGGAAGATCCCAACTACATCTCCCACTTCACCCGGGCCCCGGGCCATAAAGGCCAGCGACGATTCCACTGCTTCCTGCTCAGGTGATTCAGGAACTGCTGAAGCAGCTTTTGTAGAACTCAAGTCAGGTATCCCTGCTACAGGTACTGTAGGTCATTTTTACGTATTTACAACTAATAGCTGGTGTCATCAAATCTAGCAACAATTTTCAGGATTACACTTCCAAAAGAATTTAAAGGACTATGAAGCTGTTCAAAGTAATCATGAAGTATTTACAGTTCATGCCACCACGTTGGTTTGATTTCACACAACTTGGTTTCTCCATATTCTGCTTTTGATTGAAACGATCAATCAGCCTTGAAAATCAGTGATTGCAATGAATTCTGTCACACTGAATTTGCAGTTGTTGATTGACTTGGAGCTAAATCAACACATTTGGGATGTCCCTGTTTAAACTAAACTACTTGATGTCCAGATTGGTGATTCTGGGCTTTCATCTGCCAACATGTACAATCACAACCTCCCTTGTTTATTCCAGAAATTCCTACCTTTTAATCATTAATTGCCAAGTATTATCTTGGCCCAACATAGAAGATAATATAAAAAAAGTATACCATACAAGATTATTGCTCTGTGTCTTCTAACTGTACACCGAGGTCAGGCTAGTGGTAACGGTGAATGACGAGAGGTCCTGATTTCCATTGTATAATGTCCTTCAACTCTTTTTTGTCTTCAGTGCCAAGAAAGACATTATTGGATGAATCTTGAACTAATTAATCAATTGTGTTTGATAAGCGGGATTGTGGGATCTGTTGGTTAAATGACTGCCCTGCCCCTTACCATTCACCAGTTTACACATAAAAGCATGCCTTTACGTATACATATTTCCTTTTCCTTAATATAAATTACGACACCTGTGCTTGATTGTGCCTGTTCATATCATCATTTAGCCAGTATGTACTGTATTTCTATTGCCCCATTCACTGCCATTAAAGGACTGCACCAGATTGGGTGAGAATTAGGCCTGAGTACCCCGAGAACATTCCCAGACACCCATTTCAATTGATACAGCACCTGCTAGGATGAAAAGGCTGCATGTTATCTTGATAAGCACCACTGCAGGGTGCTTGAAGTCAAGGTCTGAATGGTGCCCTTAGGCACTGAGCCACGAGCATCAACACTCAGCTGCTATGAAAAGGTAATAGCAGCCTATTGAATGGAAAGTCAGACTGCATATTAAGCACAAGCACCATTTTAACTAGTAGGTGTAGAAGTACCTGAGGGACTGTGCTGTCCCTCAGGGGCAGCACAACAGGAACGATTATATACATGACCACTTAAGCAGGAGTTCATTCTTGACTTTGGAAACACTAGACTGGCTTTTCTCCATATCTTTTACTTAAACTTGTGAGATGAAGTTGAAAAATTAAAAAAAGGAAATGAGTGGACATGACGTGATCTTTTGATTCACTTCCGACCGCTTCGCAGGTACTTCCTTGCAGGGGTGGGGCTTTTTGTCCTGGGTCTCCTGATTGGCTGGTTCACTCACACACCTGCTAGCAAACCACCCGTTCCTCCATCTGACAGTTCAGACCTGCTGGAGGAGCTGCTGAGAGGAATCACAGCCGACAAGATAGATGCTCTTCAGAGGTAAGTCCCCGACTTGGGTTAATTAGATTAAAAAAAAAAAAAAAAAAAAAAAAAAAAAAATGTAAAAAAAAGGATGCCAACAACTAAACAAGCAATAAACTAAAACAAGGAATTATGGCCACGGTATTTCTCTGACCTGAACGCAGATACAGTACTTTTAGTTGCATAAACCTAACCAAACAGTAACCATGGAGACCATAGTGACATCGTACAACTTTAATGCTGGAGGCTGCGTTTCGCATCCTGTTGCGTACCACCAATGTTGGTTTCTATAATAATGACCAAATGTCTTTTTTTAGTATCTTTCTTTTTCCTTGAAAGACAAAAGTACTGACCAGTATCTGTTGGTACCTGTTGTAGCAGGAACTACTACAGAAGCAGTTTTGAGTACTTTGTCAGGTGCTTATATGTCTGTCTGTCTGTCTGTCAGTAGATATTCATGACAAGATGCGGTCATGAAACTTTATATGTGTGTATTTGAGATCAAAATGAAAGGCACACAGACAGAGAGGATCATAGTTCAATTTCCATTAAGTTTCACATCACCATAATCTAAAGAGTCTGACTTGTTGCCTTTTAGCCAAGCACTGATCTATTTATATCCAAAGAGGAAGGGAAAGACTCAGAGATGGGAGACAGAAAGCGGAAATGAGAGATAAGGTCTCACGACCAGGAGCAAATCTATTTTCTGACACTGATACAAACCTCTGTCAACCTGAACGCTGCCTTCTCCAGGCCAAAGGATCATGGGATGCCTGGGTATACGTGTGCCTGTGTGATAACTGGCTTTGACACTGAACTGAGACAATCATGCCAGCATGGTTCCCTCTCTGAGTTTTCCACGCTTTTCATTATTTATTTTCTCACATTTATAGTTCAAGGTGCCAGAAACACCCTGTACCCCCCCCATCCATTACCACCAAAGACCCACACATACTACATGTCAATCATCTGTGAGGATGATGCCGTATTGCTTTCGGTTGATGGATGGCAGCACAGCTGCCTATCAAATTAGATGGTTATTGTCACCACCTACTAGGCCTCAAGTATTTATATAGAAATCATTATGGTTTATTTATCAGTGGCCTCTGTCTGCTCTGTGTTGGTGAGAGACCAGCATGAACTTTAACAATATGGAAAGATACAATCCCACATTATCTGTCAACCTTGAACTATTGTGGCCTTCTTTGCTGTACAATAAGCTTTTATTTCACAACACGGAAGATTGAATTAGCTAATTAGAGATGAGCTCCAACATAAACATCCAGTCAAGCAGTAACATGATGTCATGTTATGGTTTTTGGTCACTGGACCTTGTGAACTCTTCACAAGCATTATTTCCTCTGTGCCATGACGCAGCACAAACACTGCATTTCCAGTCGAAAATTTAATACCATATAATTATAATTAAACCATCCAGTCCCCAAGCATTGAAATCAATGCAATACGCAGTAGCATCATTTAGTATCAGTGAGTTGAGATCAGAATGGATGACGTGCATACAAAGTGCAAAGTTTGTTTGCAGTACTAGTCAGTTGTATCAGCTCTGTATATCAAAACAAACCCTCACAACATCCATGACTAGTTCAGCGATGGTTGAAGCGTTTACTCTATGTCAGACTTTATGTTTGAATACACGACATTGGAATTCGAGACATGAAGCTGCTGCTGTTTGTGGATTCTCAAGGTTGGCAAGTGTCCATTCAACAAATAATGATAATATATTGTCAGTCACTAGTTATGGCTGTGGTTTGTTTATGTAGGTGGGTGTTAGTAGGAGTTTTTGGCGGCAAATAATATTATGCAGGGACCTTTGCCATAGCGAAGGGTTTTGGGAATGGATGCTTCGGGACTAATTCTGCCAAAAACTCTCATGATGAATTGGCTCTTTCACTCAGCCAACAACACATGTTCCTCTGCATTCAAACCTTTAGGTTTTACTTTAGCCTGAATTTTCTATATTGCGCACATAAAACTGAAATAAAGCTCCCTGGGTTCCTTTGTATTGAGTGTGAGAGAAGAGAAGGCAAACTGAGAGCGAAACAGTGGCAGTCAAAGTGAGAGAGACACATAAAAGGAGCAGTGAGGACAGGGGGAGACAGAAGAGGAGTGGAGGTAGACTAAGGTGACGATGGCAGTACGGGAGCATATTTTAACAGCTTTGCATGAATATGCTGGAGAAATATCTCAGTGTGGACAAATTGCTGTTTGGTCTGTGGGATTCTCATTACGTGATTGATTAAATGATTGTTGTATCTGCCTATAGCAGATAGCCCCATATTCAACAAACAACAATCAATGTGTCCTCCCCACTGCTAGACGACTTCTGCTTGTGTATGTTATTTTATATTTCCCACTTGTTTCTCAGCCAAAGGGCCTCCAGTGTTTTTTCCCCTTAATAGGGGTGTCAGGCAAAAACATAACAGACTTCTTTTTTTTTTCAAACTCGTCACTGTAGAAACTTCATGCATCCAGTTCTTTTTTCCATTTCCACTTCAAAGAGGTGTGTAAGCACGCAGAGCTACTTTGAGAGAAACTGGATTAAGTTCAAATCCCTGGAAGATGGTTTCCCACTGCAAGTACCTTGGCCTGTCTAATACTTACCTCTCCAGCTAATTATACTACTGTAATAAATTCATTCTTACAGCTATGGGGAAGTGCATCAGAGCGTTTTATGTGTTTTGTTTCTTTGCATATAGTGCCACACGTATCTTAAATGTGAACAAATCCATTTAGTTTTTATAGAGTGCTTTGAGGGGGTAATCCTTGAAATGCTGTTTTTAAGCGCTGGCTGTAATTGCTACTGATTGTTGCAAGATGATGTCTCTGGGTGACAGATCTTTATCGAGCTGACATGGCTTTATCTCGATGATATACTGTATATCCTGCTGTGCTGGCACCAGGACAACTCGCGTCATGGATCACTATCTTGTTATGCTCGGAGTCTGGCTGCTGTGCATTCTTTGTTTCTTCCTTGGGTTTTCTGTTTGTATGAAGATGTAGGTGTCGGTGTTGACTCTCTTAGCTACAAATGAAGCACAACGTAGACCTCATTTGACCAATGACCAGATGGATTCTGGAGCTAAATGTTGCCTGTAGCAATTACTTACATTGTTTATTTGGAGTGCCATTGTTTCCCTCAATAAAATATTTCAGCAAAACTGATGACAGTGCTTGTTGCACAGGATTCATACATTTTCCATTGAGATTTCCACACCAAAAAAATCTACCGCTTCCAGATCGTTACACCAAATCACATCAACCCTGAGCTTAAATGTGGGCATTTGACCTTTGTGAAAAACTGCTAGGAAAACAGTTCAATGAAAAACAGTGCCAGTCATTAACAACAGTATATATATATATATATATATATATATATATATATATATATATATATATATATATATATATATATATATATATATATATATGTAGCTACATGACTGCTCCTTTCATTGTCTGTTTAAGCATGGCAGCTATCTTCTTCTAATGGTGACTACTTTTTATCTCTAGCTTTTAACTAGGAATGAAAAATGAGCATAATATGGGAGGTCTCAGACGCCTTCATTAACAATAAGGATCTGGCTGGTGCTGGTTAGCATGGATATTGTCACCGGTATAGCTCCTTCTCTGCCTATTTGAAAAGCCCCATTTATGTCTTTTAAATGCATGAAAAGTAACTTCATATGCAAAGTATGAGTGATTATTTATGCAGCAGAAAATGAAAGGCCTTAAACAGACATTTTATCACTAAAGGAACAGAACGAGATCCTGGAGAACAGCTCGCTGGTGTGTGGGAAAGCTCAGAAAGGTCAGTTACAGTTAAATGCTGATGCATTGTTGGAAGATTACAATCATTCTAAAGGTATTCATGCTGTACCAGATGTGGTGCCTCTGTCAAGTTGGTCTGAGCAGGTGAAAAATAGATTGTCTATTACAACATAAGCTTTCATGAGCGACAATTTGGCAACATCAACCAGTGGTGGGTAGTGAAACGCACACTGACATATGTATGTGACAAACTGTATTTTATTCTGACATTTCAAAGACTTTCAGATGAGCTCATCTCTTTGTGAAAGTGTCCCAGTGAAAGAGATGGATTTCAGGAGTTTTGTGCAAGAAAGCTGAACTACCTGGAAACAGATTGTGGAGAGAGAGCAGCTGAACGTCGGCTGAACGTAGAGGTGCTTGTTCACTACTTCATGTCTCTGTAAAGTCTTTTAAGGTTTTATAGAGTTTGAGCAACTTCAGACACTAATCACTGAAGTGGAGCTCCAGTACATGATCACCCTCTGCTGCATTTCTCAGCGACTCCCCACCACTCAAACAGCTTGTTTCCTCAGAGGACTGAGGACTGCAGCTGAGGCTACAGTCATATATGGCCTTGAATAAATTACATGTGCCATTTCTTCGAAACAAGTCAACGCTGGCCACCCTGAGTATAAGGTTTATGCAATGTACTTAGCTGGATCATAAAGAAAAAGTGACAGATGTTATTTCAATTATGTCACTGAATTCCACACCTGAATGTGTGAATATTAGGGCTGTCAGGATGTCGTATTTTCACTTTACAACTGTGTTGGCAAATATTATGACAATAATATCACAATATTAATGATTATACAAGCAGTTTAACATCACTAAAATATATCTATCTTTCTATTTCTCTAAAATATCTCTAATCATTGAAGCCCACTTATCATCATTGTTTGATAGCAATGGATCAGATGACTGGTTGGAGTGAGAGGGATCGCCAGAACTGACAACCGGCTGGGAAATATCACCATCTCTGAAGTTTCCCACAGCTCTATAGAGCGCTTTAGTGTCTTTCAGTTTGTTTTTTTTTCTTTTTCCAAAAGCAGCAGGCTGACAGCTGCTTCAAAAAAAGCTCTGGTAAGCCGAATGTACACTACCAGACAGTGCCACAGAGCACACAGAAAATAGCTGGCGACAAGTTGGTGAATATAATGGAGCATTTAGCAGCTAAAGAGACAGACACTTCTCAGCAGTAGGTGGAGAGCCAAACAGAGCTAAAAGTGGAGTGAATATAGGACATAGAGAATAGTAGACATATAGTCATCGGGTGGCAAGAAACAAGACTCCAAGTGAATGCTATGTTGCTTTGTTTCTGTTGACTGTATAGCCTGTTTGTTAACACAGCTGCCATATGAACGCTATGAGGGGGAAATAGTGTATATAAATGTTGTGTTTACAGCAAAAACTGTTCATGCAGGTTCAACAATCTTTATTGTCCTTTTAATATTTCATTATAATTTAAAAGCATAGCCAAGTCATGCAAATGTTGGTCAAAAGACAAACTAAAGCATTTTTTCATTAAATGTGTTTCATAAAATGATCACATTGTGCAATTTCTCCTGCTAACTGATACCTGAAGTCAGCTCAAAAGTTTCAGAATATCTAGATAGGGTGAATTTACTGCAGTAAACTTTTTCATGTTGTGAAGTACTGAGGTGCTCACTGTGGTGAGAAGGGTGAGGATAAATGTGTTTCTTCATGGCAATCAGTAAATCCCTGCGCTCCCGTACACTTTCAACAATAACAGTTCTTAGCAGGGATAAAGTCTGTCCAGGGTAGAACTGATTTGTTTTCAACTGACATGTTCTTGACAAGAATTTAGTTCGTACTCGTGTCCCTATCTGTGTGTGTGTGTGTGTGTGTGTGTGTCTGTGCACATGTGAATGAAAGCCCATATGGGACATAAAGTGGGCTTGAAAAGTACAACAACAACCACTGATTCTTAAAATATTGCTGTGGCTAGAAAATTGCATTTTGCATTTTGTTAGATGTTAGAAATAACCAAGGCAACAACTGAGGCAAACCTATATATTAGGTTAATTCAATAATTGATTAATAGGAAATGTCATGTGTGAAATGGTGGACAGAGATCATTGAAGACATTTCTCAGTGCGGTTTGTGAAGGCTGCCCCCAGCGCAGGCGGGGACCTAACTTAGTTGAGGTTGTTAGTGAATATCACCTCCTGTAGAAATACTGCATTTCTCCAGCAGCTCCGATTCTGAACGGTGTCCCAGTGTGACCTGTCAGTCCACAGGTACTCATCTACCTTCACACCACTGTTTCTCATTTCCCTGATTGCTTCCTCTTCTCATTAAAGTGTGTTAATCAGTGAAATCAGCTGCTTTAGTGACTGATTGCAGTGATTCTCTGGTACAAGCATGATAGCACAAGCACTTTTCCACATCAGCCATGTGGATAAATTAAGACCTTTCTGTTATTCTTTTTTACCCACTCTACACTGTAAGTGTGAGTGTGGATGCAAGACTGCATAAAATAATGCAGTTGATATCCTGGTTATTTAAAAACATACTTATTAGCTACCACATGCCCTTTATAATTGTATATTAGGATGCTCAATCAATCAATAATAACGTGCTATATTAAACTGCATGTAACCATAGCAACAGCACTTATGCTTCATATATCACATAAGTGAAACAGTCTGATCAAAATATTGAACTTAGGGAGCCGCATATACTGTATGTATTATAAATTAGAGGGCTGTTTATATTAAATTTCATTGTCCAGGTGTTTATTTTGTTGTGTCCTGGCCACTGTGGAGGTGATCCAACTTTTCCAGAGTGAGTTTATTAAAGAGGAGCTCCACAGACTCTGTTTACAGGGTCTTGGGGAGTTCTACTGCATATGTTAAAAAAAAAAAAAGTTGTATGAAGGCTTTTGCGGCTCCAGAGGGAGCTGTGTGAAGTTGGATAAACTGCCTCGAGTGATGTCACTGAAGTGTGTGGGTGTATATTCAGTTGTTTCTCTTCCTCCTTCCTCCTCCATCCTTTAACGGCAAAAAAAAAGTCCCACTGATGATGAATAATGGAGTCTTACCACCACTCAGATGAATGCACTAGTGTCCTTCTCTGTGCAGTCTAAGTAAATCCACCACATGTAGTTAGATGTCATCTCTATCCCACAGCGCCGGTCCGCGAACACCTGACGATTCTCTCAACTTGAAAGAACTGCATAAAAATAGACCCAGTCTTTGACTTAGATCTAACTTTTTGTCAGACTTGCTAGAGCCGCTTAAGTTTACCTGTCACTTTAAGCTTCACACGACATTTCACAGAAAGGAAAATAAATGGTGGATTCAACTGCGACATTTAGCGGCGGAATATCGACACATTTTACACCTGCTGAAAATCAAAGTCTGCCGGAGGAAAACAAGGCTCAAAAACTGAAATCTGAAGCTACATCAGTCTTTAAAACCATCAAGGATGTTCGAAACATTTCTGGAAAATGGCACAAGAATCCCAAAGAAAGCCATCATTGAGCTTTATGGAAGGAGTGACCCGTGTTTTGGGGAGTGGGGTGGAGGGCGTACCGTCGTCATACAGGATGTTTCCCGCCAATCGGCCCAGTAATGATGCACCTCTGTAGCACCACAAGTAATAGACACAGGTTTGTGTTCTTGTGTTGCTGTCTTATATGTGAACATTAATTGGTAAAATGTGTTATTTATCTGATTTAATTATTTTTAGCTTTGGACAGCACTGGTGGCAACCCTAAAGGTGACACCAGTACAGCCAGGGGTTAGGGTTAGGGTGATCGACAGAGCCACCAGCTCCATCTTTGCCTCCTCATGTCCAGGCTCAGGAAGGGCCAGTTCTCTGAAAACAGTGAACAGGATCATTCTCACTAGAACAGCACTGATTCAATTCTGCAGTTATGATGTAGCTAGCAAACACATCATGGTGTTGACCACATGGCTAGTAGCCATGTTATGGAGGACCACACAGGCACAAATAACTTTGCAGACCCTCACTGGTGACACGTGAAGCTCTCCATGAAGGCAATGAAACGTCCTCCTCAGTACTCAGCTGCATTTTCATTTCTGGTATGGCTGGCATGGCTGTACCTGTCCTCACTCTGATTTGTTGGGTTAAGGTGTGTGTTATGTCTCGTTGTGTCTGTTAAGCTGTTTGTTTCACTGGCGTCAGGTTTTGTCTCACTTCCTGTCTTATTGTGAAACCCTAACTCTCCTCTCTTTTCAGAACCCTGACTTCCTGGTGTCCTTCCCGCCTGTCTGATTGTCTGCCCCGCCCTGATTGTCTCCACCTGTTCATTGTTACCTCATGTGTATATATAGGCCGCCTCTCCCTTTGTCCTGTGCCTCATTACCTTAGTGTTTCATGTCAGTCCAGCGTTTGGTACTTGTTGAGCCAAGTATTTTCTTGCAAGCCTTTTTTGGTTTCCTAGTCATTGAGACTATTGTAGCCTTAGCGTCTTGTGTTTGTATGCGCCTTTTGTTCTTCATTTTTTTTACTGAGAATCATTTTTGTTATCATTAAACCGGCCTTGAGCCTTTTTTCACCTCTGCCTGTTTGAGTTGTGCAGTACCTCGTGCCTGAGCGCTTGTGTCATTGTGGGTTAAGGAGCCAGGGTTTGAGGGGATGGACAGTGACACCCAGAACACCATCCCAGCTCAAAAGCCTGTGTGATGTCTGAAAGCTGCAAGATCCTGCAGTCGTAGGTTGCTCCTGCCCTGCAAGCCACACAGTTTGGCGTGCATTGTATTGTTTTTATACTGTAGTATCCCCTTCTGTTGACACATAGATGCTGATCTACAGATGGGGCCTGAAGCCGTACATGTGTTCCATCTATTGCTCCGACACCATTTAGAAATCCTGCTACGGCATGAAACTGCACTTTAGGCTCATTCAGAGCTGTAGTGTTTGTTGGGAATAAAAGAGGCATCTTGATGAGTTCACTGGAGACCCTGTAGAAGATCCGTGATACAGTGGATTTGTTAAGTCCAACAGCATCACCTGCAGAGTTTAGGAAACTCCCTGTAGCATAGAGCTGGAAAGCTACAACTTGCAGAATTGCAGGAACACTACGTTTCTTGCTGTTACAGGGTTTATGGCATCCTCAAGTTACTCAGCTAGCAGAACGAGTTTCTCTGGGAAGCCTCTCCCCTAGTTTGTGATCACTGTATCTCTCTAATGGCTTGTTACTATCCCTGAAGACTCTCAGGGCTTTTTCCCAAAAACCAAACATTTGCTATCTCCAGCACAGAGCAAGCGCTGTCTGTCGTATGAAAGCTGAACCTGCGCTAATGTCAAATTTGCTCCTCTCTTGTCCTTTTTTCTTTTTGATTGTTGATTGTGAGATTGTTACCATACCAACAAAGCACTCACATCAGGCTAAGCCAGGGGAAGAGAGCACCCTTAAATGTACATCATACTTAATCTTTATCCAACACACAGGCTGAAGAAGACTAGTCTAACCTGACAATTTAAGCCCAGTCTAAGGCCAAGACTAGTCGTAAACTAACTTATGCAACTGACCCCTGGCCTCCTGGACAACAGTGTTATTTATAAAATAATATTGTTTCACCAAATTTAATTGGCTATTAAATCTGCATTGCACCCTGAAATGTCGCAATATGCCTGAACAGGACTTTTGCTCGTACCTTCAAAAAATACTTTTTCTGAGAAAAAACTGATGCATACCGTGTAAGCTTAATTACTGGCAAAGTGTTTAACACATTTGGTTTAAAGTATAGCTAAGTAAAGTATAACCAAAGAATTAACTTCAAACTCTGAATCCATAAAAGTTGGGACGCCGTGTAAAAACATAAATAAAAACAGAATGCAGTCATTTTTAATCAAACCGTGTTCACCAACTACAGTTTTACAAAGTGTTCTTGGGCTCATGTAGTAATATCCTTTATGCAATCATGTGTTCACAAACTGTTGAACCTCACTCCATCCTGGCTCATGAACGACTCAGCCTTTCCAGGATGCTCCTTTCATACCCAATCATGATACTATCACCTGTTACCAATCAACCTGTTTACCTGTGGAACGATCCAAACAGGTGTTTTTGGATCGTTCCACATCTTTCCCAGTCTTTAGTTGCTCCTGTCACAACTTGTTTGTGAGGTCAAACATTATGACAACAAGAATTAGCAAAATTGTCACATTCTGTTTTATTTATACATCATCACAATTTTTTTATTCAGGGTTGTAGAAAATGGCATTATGAGTACTAAGGTTAATTAACTAAACAACTAGCATTCTTTATTTTGATCACAGTTACATTTATTGACTGTGTAAACTTGTCTTCCATCCCTAAGTTTATATTAACTAAGGTTACATAGAGCCTTGTATGTATATACATGCATGCAGACTTGCATATTTCTATATTTCTGCGCCGGGTGTTTGTGTGCATGTGGTATGTGAACACAGCTGTTACCAAAATGACACTGTAATGACATGACAGCCGTATCAGTAACACTGTTTGCAACATGGTGGTGAATAGCTGAATACAAATCCACAACACAATAAGTAAGACAGTATCCACACCAAGATATTATGCAATTTGCAGCAGTTACATTGAAATTATTCTAATGTTCAGTGTCCCAGTGTTTGGTGTTGAAATATAGAGGAAGCATATTTTATTCTCATGAAGATGATTTCTTGCTGACACAAAGCGACAGGGGGAGGAGGGAACGCGCAGAGAGGAGGCAGATACACGGAGAGGGGAATGAGAGAAACAAATGAAGATGGAAAGGGTGAGCAGGCGTCAGTGGGTGAATACAAATAGAGAGGGAGAGAGAGAGAGACGGCGAGAGCATCTTAGGCCATGATAAACAAGCACTGTGTTGATGCGGTATAAACTGGCAGCGTTTGCTGCAACAGGGAGAGGAAGTGGTTACGAGGATTATAAATTATGTGGTGGATTAAAACTTCTGTGATACAAAGGCTTCCTTCTTTCATTCCAGACAGTTTTTATTGCAGACACATTATGTTTACAGGATGAAGTTTACTGTCATCTAAAAGCAATATTTTTTGCTGAATGGCTATTCAAATACATCAACCAGACTTTGAAAACTTGTGTTAAAACAGTTCAAACTCGCAGTCCTTATACAGTCATTTTGCAGAACCACGGTTTTCCCAGTTTGCTCAGCTGTCGTGGAGCCGTCCAGCTCAATGGAGATCCAAAGGCTCAGACTTTGTGGGCTAGTGGTCTTTGAATTGGGATTGTTTTGTCAATGGATCTTGGAAATGCAGATATGAAAGAGATCAACATTTCACATGCACCCCATTTCCATTTACACCATGTCAGCACAGGAGGCGTAGCGCCAGCAGCATGTGAGCGGAGCAGCAGCAGTCTGTGTCTTCACAGGATGTGGTCAGGCGCAGTGTTGAGTCTAGGTCACCTGTGTTCTTTTGACTGTGGTTACATATTCAACAGGAGATTAAAAAGTGCTTTCACTGCTATTCATGCCTGTGTAGCTCCAGCCAGACGTGAGCTGTTCCACAGCATGTGTGGACTGCTGGATTGTGTAAAATAAGAGTGTATCTCCTCTGTCAGACATGCATGAGACAGATGACTGAGAAACACAGCTGAAGTGCCTCCTGCGTAGACACGCCGTTGGTCTGTTTACGCGTCTCGGGTTAATTAGATAGGCGTCTACAGTAACATCAAGAAAGCAAAGCGTGCAGTAAATACAGCTGACAAGCACTCAAATCACCTCAGTGGGTTGTTTGAGACATGCTCTGCCCAGATGCCCCTGTCCTTTCCTGATCTTGAAATACACTTTGCTGCCTGTGTGCATTGCAGAGCGCAGTGCACAGCAGGTCATAGGCTCATTTAAACGATGTAGCACAAAGCCAGTTGCTGGCATGTAACTATGATTCTCGAGGAATATCAAAGTAAATACAACAGAAATGATGCTTAAAATGTAAATAAACTGCGACTGAATTTCTCTCCAACCAGCAGATGCATCAAAAATCAACCTTTACTGAGGGATAGCAGGAACGATGATAAATCAGCTTGTATTTATCTGTAATTTAATATGAGCCATTCCTGCAGTATCTGGTGTCCACAGATTCTTTGTTCTGTATGAAACATTTCTCCTCCAGTTCATTATATCCCTGCAGACATCTGACAGTAGAACAGACATGTTGCTAAATCCTCTGATTTGAGCAGCATCACACCAGAGCAGAGTGCGGTTATGCAATATGTGTTGCTGTGTCCACATCATGCTGCTCTGCACCTTCCAGTCAGCCATATGACATCGATATATGGTTGTTCATGAGTTGCGTTGTTGTCATCATGCATCACTGTGATTCAGTCCTAATGTTACTTGTAATGTCACGATGTGAAAACTGTGCAGAGTGGGTCCCTATCTGCTAACTCTGCTGATATCTCTGCTACCAAAATCTGTAATGTTGTAACGTCTGATATGTGGTCTTGTGATGACACAGCAATCACCTTTAATCAAGGTACTAAACTGGTTTTACATGATATTGCTCCTGTACAATCTCAGTGTTGTCTTATGAAATTAAAAGTTCTTGGCAAATGGATGAATTCATAGGAAGAGGGAATGCAGAAGGGCTGAGCATAAATCACACAGAAACCAGCTTCCAGAGGATCTTGGTATTTACACACCATTTAAGTCTGTTCTACTAAACATCTAAATAACTCCAGAACTTCAATTCCAGGTGATCTTGTTTCCACTGATAAGGATTTTGCAGCCTTCTTTCACAACATAATGACTATCGGGGCAAATATCCCCATTATCACTGACGCTCCTCCTACCCTACCTCCTACATTTTACACAAGGCAGTGTGTGATCTTGGAACAGTAATTCAGAGTCTTACTGTTCCACTTCTTCTCATTTAAGAAGTACTGCAAAGGTGAGGAGCTTTTTATCCCAGGAGGATGCTGGGAAGCTCATCCATGCTTTTATTTCCACTCGGCTCGGCCACTGTCATACACTGCACACTGGAATATCACAGCAACTCCAGAACGCAGCTGCTGGAAAAGGAAACGTGACCATAAAACACACGTGCTGAAGTCGTTGCACTGGCTTACACTAAAGTTTAGAATTGATTTAAACATTTGAATACTGGTCTGGTGCCCCGACATCTCTCTGCTTGTAGCATTTAACCAGCTAGTCTTCTCAGTTCATCTGGAACAAGCTGTCTGGTTATTCCCCTGGTCTCCATGAAAACCAGTGAAACAGCCTTCAGCATTTTTGCCTCCCATTCCACCCAATCATGTTTGGTGTGCTCCAATGCTATCGCTAAACAGAAAGCACTCTTTTTCAGCAGTGCTGTTCAACAGTCTGGTTCTGACCCTTCTTGATTATTTATTTATTTAGTTGTATTTTTACTTCCTTTGTTGGTGCTTCCATGTCTCTTTTTTTATTGGTCAACTGTTGGTCTTAATTATTTTATTCTTTTCATGGTTTTTCTTTGTTTTAATAGTGTTTACTAGTGTCTAATGTTTTATCTTTACGCTGACCACATTTTGTGGCTCACGCTCTGTGCAGCACATTGTCCTTCCACTTGCAATGTGTAGTATTTCATAAATAAAGTTTTGCTTGCTTGTATACGTCAGTCGGCGGCCTTGAGTTAGTAACCAGCATTGAAATCCTGCGCTGACGCTGTAGCAGCTGAAGTCACAATAAAGAGACAGTAAGAAAGCTGCTCTAGCATTTTCAACACATACAATTATGCAGAAGCCATAATGTTTTTAGCACATTATTCTCCTTCCGGCTGTTTCTGGCAGTTACCCACAGCTTTAATTGTGTCCCTGTCTAAGTAAGACCCACCATGTTTTGCATATGGCACAGAGAAAGGAGGAACATGTTGTGTGGACCTGAGGATCAATCATGGTTTGATCCAACTGCATCTATCAGGAGCCTGAAAAAGAAAATAAAAAAAAAAAAATTGTAAAATTATAAAGAATCAGCGATGTGAACATGTCCAAATGAATAGGAGTGAAGAAAATGTTTCAGGTTTAGTAGTAGAATGCAGATAAAACAGTGGACTACAAGGAATAAATCATCTGAGGGCAACAAGTCTTGGTCAGAATTTATGGGAAGACTGGCCATCTGCATAGTGTGTAATATGGCTTGTGTACCCCAGCATGAACAGAGGAGAAAGAGCAAGCAATAGCAGGAATAAATAAGACAGGGTGTTGATGGGGGTTTTTGCTGAGTGTGCATGTGTACTGCTCAGTCAAGGCTGGGCTTCATTACGAGGATACACTCCGAAATCCCTGGATACAGCACAGTGGCTACCAGGGATACGCTCTGTATGCGTATGAGTGGATGTTGCTATGGGGGTAGGCATGTGGTCACTTACTTTATCTGTTGTTGTGATAGTTGGAGTTGATTGCCAATTTGTGTTTAAACTGACATGAATGATAGAGACTTGCAGTGACAAGTATCAGACAAATGTAAAATTTGATCTGCTGATGTCGCAGCAGGTCTTATGGCTCCAACGTCAGGGAGGAGCTAGCTGCAAGCCTAAAGAAAATGTAATGCTACTGCTAATGGTAGAGTGGTAGAAACGGTTTGGCTATGTGTCCACTATTTCCTCCATACAAGTAGCTTGAAACAGAATGTAGAGCATGTCAGTGAATACAGTATGGGTTAAAGGTAAGCATGTCAACAGGTTACTCATTTGGAAAGATAGCACACAAAAATGGTGATTGGACTCTAATTGCATGTGTAGATATAAATGCATGACACTGTGAATGTACAAAACCATCTGTGCAGCAAAGATATTTCTCCCATGTTTTTTTTTTTTTTTTTCTGTAAGGTTTTGTGTTTTCTTTAGTGCAGGTTACACAGTGGAGTTTGATTTAAGCTGTGAAGCTGCGTTGCACTCAATACAGCAGCAAACCAAATCCTATTTTGAAGAATGCAGGAATCAGAATATAACATCCAGTCTCCTGGTGCTTCAAACAGCCCTGTGAATAACAGTGAACCTGAATACGATGAACAAAAGAACTTGATAAACAAGTGAAATGCACATCATAATTGAATTCTACAATGTAGACCTCCTATGTGCATTTGCATAACGATGATTGCTTTGAAGGTATAGCATAACTGCTGAGAGGCTGAAAGATGCAGTAGCTACAGCAGAGACATGTAGAGTTTGAACATGCACACAATTTCAAAGATAACTCCTCCACATTGAGACTTTAACAAGCATGTAAGGTTAAAAACAATAGTAAAATAATAGACTTCTTATTGGCTTTAAAAAGAGGAGTGAGCCTATATTTTATTTAAAGTCAGTTTTATATAACATCATGAGCTTATGATACAAAACAAAACCCACCAGTGCTGAAAAGTACTTCAACCTGCAAAGCTGCAGCCTCTTTCACAGGTCTACTCATCAGTTGTCTTTCAGATTTCAGATGAACAGTTTATATATATTGTATCATGGTATTTATATTGTATTTACATACATAAATAATTCTGCTTGAATATATTCAAACAAAACATACAATATGACGTGAAGAAGTGATTCTTTAATGTGTTTTCTATAATAATTTGATTCTAACAAAAGAATCTAAAAAAACATGTAAATGTAACTATTAATGCACAAATTCCTCTAAGATCACTGTCAGGAAGTGGGAAACTTAGGGGGAACTATGGGTTGAACCCAGGTGCAGACACTACGGGGAACATGGAACAAAGACAAGACTAGATAACGCTTACATGAATCGTGGCATGGACATGAACAAAAACAAGACAAGGAAAACCATTCACGACATGGAAGAACATGAAAACGAAGACAAAACAAGGGATGCACTAGGTTCAAATTAATTACTTTATTAACAAGACACAACAATGTAGACTACAACTCAGGGAACTATGACTAAAACACACTAAGGGAGACAGAGTCACACGACAATGAAACAACACAGGGAATGTACACACATGAACACAAGACACAACAGAGCTAGGGACAAGACCGCGAATAACTATCAACGAATAAAATAAATAACAGAAAACGCTTCCGAAGGAGGAAAGGACAATGGGCTATGAAAACAGAACTGACTAATGAAGGAACTAGATATGAAAAACTAGCAACTCAAAATACACTCCTAAAAACGGAGGAACCAGAATCTAAATAACAAAATAATCAAACAGAAAATCACTCTTAAAAGAGGAAAACAATTCGGCAAAGCTATGAACTTGAAAAGGAAAACAGAAAGTAAGTTATGAACCACAAACAAATTACACGCACGACAGAACTATGGCATGAACAACTCAAAAACAGCCAGGGAACAGCAGACAATACTAAGGACGGGGAATACTACATATAACACGACACGAACATGAACTAAGACAAGAACAAGACGATAAACTAACTAGAACTGTGGCAAATTACAGACAGACGAACAAAGGAACAACTCTGACCTGAACAGAAACACGGACATGAACAAAGGCAACGCAACAAGACACACTTACATGAAACAAGGCATGGCTGAGACAACACTAGGAATGCACTGAACACATGAAACGTGACCTGGATGTGAACAAAGACAGCACATGGACAACACTTAATAACAGAATGGGGCAACAGCAAGGATCAAGAAGAGGAAAGCTAAACAAAAACGGCGCGCATGGCACGGTCATGACAATCACTTTAGTTTCATTGGTATGGACCTAATCATATGATAGATCCCAGATGATAGGTGAGAATACTAATTCAAATCAGAACATGCCCACAGGGATATTGTAGCCTGTACATTAATGCAACCTGTTGCAAAAAAAAAAAGTTTATGAAGCACTGACTGCCTGTGAAGCATATTGAGGTGTCTCAGATGAACTGTATCAACACCTCATCATTTTTGTAGCTGGACAGTCAGAGGACAATGTTTAGAGAGCATTTAGAGAAGGAATCAAACCGAAATTGTAAAAGTGGAGGGTGCAGATATGGGATTTTGAAAAGCGAAGGTGGCGTGTCTGTAGTTAAAATCACAGAAAACCCTTGCATACAACACATTTGTGCAACACAAAAAAGCAGTGTGTAAGGAACAGGCAGGTATCCCAAGGATTTATCCATTTTGAACAGTTCAGATGTTCAGTCCCAGTGCAGGAAGTCCTGTTCCTTGTATGAAAGCAAGGGTGTGGAGGTCGTGGTGGTGGTGGATGAGTTTGGACCATGGCTGGTTTTCATGTAGAAGACCAAAGTTTACGTCCTTTTACAGACCTGCAATTAATGTTCACCTTTTTATTAATTGTAATCAACTCTGACAAAGGTTTTAATGGCCTATCCCGAACCATACTTTAAAGTTGTAATCCTTCAATCCTGGTTGATTTTGCAATACCTGTAATTACTGGTGGTAACAGCAAGTTTGGTGTACTACAGATCCCAGAATTTTGGCCACCAAAACAAACTACTGTCATTTTAATGAAGACGTCAGGCAAAAATGGCCTGTTACCATCATTCTGTGAGCAACTGTGATCTGATTTCATGTAGTCCATGGCCTGAGTCCGCACACAGCAAGGTACAGTGAGAGGCGGTGGTTACCTCCCTGAGAAGTTGGGGGTGTGCAGCCTGTCTCCTGCAGCTCTTCATCTAGCAGCTCACTGTGGCTGCTCCTTCCTGCTCCATCACTCTCTGCTGTCAGTGACATTGTCTTGTTTTGTAGATGCTTTGTTAATGAATGATAATGGTTAGTGCAAAGCTCACTGACAAACACACTGCGTTTACTGTAACCACTTCATAATAAAGGTCAACTCCTGTTTCGCCAGTTCAATGCTTTTAATGTGAAGCTGCAGAATTGCAGTAGCAATAACTTGATAAAGTATTTTTCACCCCTATTCATTGGAAAATACTGCAAATGTTGTAATACTTTTATCAGTGGGCCATCGCTCAGTCACCATTGTCTTACACCATACATTATGCTATTGGCGCTTTGATCAGCTAATGTTGTACCTTTTAATAAAATTGTGGGCTGTTGTACGTCACCCAGCTGTAATACCAAAAATCCCTAAAAGGAATAATACTTCTAAAATGTCCCAAATCTAGGAAGACCTTCACCTACAGTATGTCCATATCTACCAATACTCTTATTCCAACCCCTTTGAACTGTTGTTTCTGACCCAGGGCTCAGATATTTTTGTACGGCTAAAAGCCACGATGACAGCAGGGATTTGCTCCATGCTCTCGTTTTGCCGTCTGCCTCTTTACCTCTCACAGTCTTGCACTCACACACAGACTTAGACATAAACATGTGCATACAGAACTCACACAGCTTGTTGGAGTTAATTGCTTTTTAAAAACCAGTACCTGGAGTTTCACACTCTAACAAGTTTGAGAGCAGTTAATTGCATTTTTGTCTCTGAGTGTGTTAGTGTGCGTACCTCAATGTGTATTTGAGTCAGGAGGATAAAGGCAGAGCTGTTCTATCCCTTGTGAGTTTGTGATACCTTCCTTATTTACATGTTTCAGTCTTTGCCTGAATTGCCACCTTTTATGCAAATTATTAGGAGAGAGGAGAGAGCAGTTAAAGCCAGGTACTGCACCAGCCCACTGCTCCCTGCTCTGCTACCGACAGCCGGCTCCGTTCTGAGGAAATCCTCTTTCCAACTACATATCAATGTACGGGACTTGCTCATAGTTATTGACAGGTTTCAGATAAGGAGTGAAAATATAAATAAAATGAATAAAAATAAGCCGAGCAACCATTGGCAGGTCTGTGAAATAGGCCTACTTAACTGCAAACTCCCATCACTACAACACATAAGTGGACTGACCACACGCTCCCTGCCTCTCCTCCCCCTTCTACTGCAAAGAGAAGTTGCTACAGTAGGGGCATCGTTCCCGATCAAACGTTATGCAGTTAAGATCTCTTTTTGCTTCTCTTTCTCTCCCTTTCGTTTACGAATGCACACACGCACACATCCGCATGCCTTTAAAGACACCCACACACACCTTAAAGGTAAAGATGGTGGGAGGACAACTCAGCTTTGCTCACCTCCATCTTGTTGCCAGAGATGCTTCTCATATCTCTTTGTCAAGCCTTGTGGTCTTGCAGCCTTTTTGTGAGACTGTATCCAACTGTTCGTTATTGGTCTCTGATCTCTGGGTGGTGCCCCATTATTATTAATACATAATAATAATTGTATTAATATCAATGCAGTTATTGGCATGAATAACTACTCTTAATATTTGCTAATAACCAAACCTGCACCTACCAGATCACAACACTCTGGTTGTGCCTGTTTTATCTAGGTAGCCACCACAGAGGAGGATTTCCACTAACTACAAAGACAGTCTGCAAGTACTGTATGTGACAGCACATTGCCAGAGTAGATCAACCTAAAAGGAAAAATGAAGAGCATGGTGGAGGGTTGAAAGAAATTCACTGCTTCGTGCTTCTGCACTCTTTCCTCCTGTCCATAGTGTATTGCTCTATAGCAACCACTCGGCAACAAGAGGCCATTATAAGAACATGGGCCAAAATCCACAATTCTTACTCCACTCAAAAACATTAGCAATGCAATGTTCATCTGAAGCTAATTTAATACTAAAACACTCTTACTCAGGAGAAGTATTTTCAGAGGTTACAGTCTGTAGTATGAAATTAGATGCAGCCTTTCAAAAGAACAGGCAATGTGACAGACACTCTATGACCAGATGTCTCAGTTTGTCTGGGATTTTCAAGCTGAGTGGCCTGAGTCCCGGCATATGTCTGTAAACACTATAATGTCCCAGTTTTCAACAATCATTACCCAACTGTCATGGCTCTGACCACAAAACATAAACACTGCGCCCATGTCTGACTTCTACACTGACTTGTCTGTATTTTATCAGTCATTAGCCAACGAGTCATGAATGGAATTTCCTTTGTGGTTCTCAAAGTATTGGAAAAATACATTTGTAAATATCAGTGACTAGTTCTCTCTGGATAATCCACAGAACACACAATGTACAGGTTTTATGTTGATGATTTTGGAATTGATTTGTCTTCAGTTTGGGTTCTAACATTGTCATGTTGACCGGTATTGAACAAATTGGTGGAACATGGGAAGCCGAGTTACGCGTTCAACCATCCTTTCCAGTTAGCCTCTGAGGTGGATAAGATGATAGAAGTGAGCGTCTGCCTGTGATATTAGTTTAATAGACTACACATTGGCTTCTACTGGAAAATGTCTGTCTCATATCTCAAGGCACTGAAAAATGTATGCACCCAGCCAAGACCATGGCCCAGAAAAAGCTGTTTAGTGTATGTTTTGATGTCCTTGAGTTTAAGATCTTATTTCCACGAGATGTTGGGACGTACTCGCATTTCATTGCCCATGGGACCGATTTGTGACTCACTAACATGGTCTGATTCACCAGGGTGGGTTTTAAGAAACATGCATTCCTGCACACATGGTTTGTAATTTCTCTATAACTGGGTGAAGTGCCTGAAAATAAAGTCTGATTTAAAGCTGAAGCACAGGTGGAGGGGATTCATACATAACCTGAAAACTGTGCAATCATCCTCAGTCATGCACGTCTGCGTTACTATCTCCATTCTGTTTCGCTGTATTGATTCCACCTACACAAAAGTTTTTAAATCATTTTAAAACACATCACATGAGTTTCAAATCAAATCACCTGCCTTGATCAGGGCTCCAAGTCCAGGAGCATTTTGTGTAACATGAATACTTTTTCCAGACCCACAACAAGGTTGTGGAAGGAGAGGGACATTCTGTTGTACAGGTCATGTATCGTAAGAACACAATCTGTTCTCTCACAGAGAAAATTAATGTGTGCACGGCGTGATTTACATCATTAGTGGAGTTCTTGCATTGTTAGCATTTTTTTTCTCCAAGGACGGTTGTGGAAGATGGGACACTTGGATTTAACCTTTTTGCCTAGGCGGGTGTGATTTAGGATTACACAGATAAACTTGATTTTAACAAGGTCTTTTTTCCCAGCAACATGGGCAAACAGCTGTGCTTTGATAAGGAAAGCATTACACAGGTCTGAACAATAGCACAGAAGTATGCGTAAAAGACATATTGAGGTTCTGTTTGGATTGTTCTTGTGAGGACTTTGTTCTTTTCAGATACAGAGAATTTACTCGGGGACCAAATGAGGTGGAAAGGTGGCACAGTGGATGTTGTTTAGCTTCACACTAACAAGTGCCATTCTGTTCAGAGTTTGCATGTTCTTCCTGGTCCTGTGTGGGTTTCCTCCCACAGGGCCAAGACCTGCAGGTCCACTAATCATCCACTCTAAATTGCCTCTGGCGTGAATGATTGTCTGTCTATGTGTCGGCCCAGCTCAGGCACAGGCTTCACTGATAGGCTCCAGTCCTGTACAGCTTTGCACACAGCATACTTTCGCCCTGCAGTATGGATGGATGTATGGATTACGAAATGATTTAACCACATCTTCTTATAAGGCTGGTTATTACAGTGCGTCATGGTTGTAGTAATCTTTACTATCCCACTGATATCTGTATTCATTGAACAGGGCTTATCCTCTGACATAATAATATTTATCACTTTTCACAACTTTTCAATAGTAGCTGTATTATAATGGGGGTGCATGCTATGTGTAAGATATGGCCAGAATTTTAGTTTAAAACATTTAAAAAATGAACTGACATCATCAACAGAATGTGATGTCACAGATCTGACGTTATGTCAAAAACTTTTACTTATTGTGTTGCAGAGATGCTGGCATATTAACCAGCTGGCCCCGGCCCGTTGTGTCATTTCTCAGGTTTCTCTCTTTTACTGACCTCAGAAGAACTTAATTGCCAGGTAGACTTGGCGAGTCATCAGTCATCATCATTCCTGCAGCCATAGTTGTGGTCAGAGCTGCTGTGAATCACCTCTGTAGTGCAATCCCTGTCGTCAAACTGGCCTCCACAGACGAGTGTCAGGTGATACTAAATTGTTATTAACATGCAGGAGCACAGATACCACCTGTTTCTGATGAGCCTGAATGGTGTCATGTAGCTCGGTCCGAGCCACTTTATTGGTTTTCCATTTACAAAGCCAAGTCTGCGTACAAAAACTTGATTGTTTTCAGGGCACACACAGGGTGTGAGGAGATGAGTTTGACAAAAGAAGTGTTGGATTAGAATGACACACCCACTTTTAATGGTGAACCTAGATCCGGTACCTGGGACAAGCTGTGCTCCTCCAGTAACCTGATGCACTCTAGCAGCACCACCACACACACAGACTGTATGCCTGCAAACACACACCTTCATTCCAGACATAAACACTTCCACTAAAGTTTTATTGGCTAATCAAGCAGTACCCGATGATAGGAAAATGTTAGCATAGCTAACTCTTTACTATGTGTGTATTTGTCCTTATATGTGAGAGTGTGTGTGTGTGTGTCTGTGTCTGTGTGTGTGTGTGTGTGTGTTTGACAGACAGAAAGGTTTTGTTTAAGGTCAGATGCCATGGCTGATCCAAACAATATGCAGCAGGGCTGTGGTGCATCTGTGACATGTGTCATATCCTATTTATTATCATAATGTCAGGTCGAAGGAGCATCAATCCAGTCACAAAGGTCAATAGTTCACATTCCAGTTTCAATTTAAAGTTTAGAGAGGCAGCACACGTTAAAAACTGTGCTCAAAGGAAATGTACTGACCTGAACTGAGGGGAGACAAATGTGACCACCAATATCCATAACAATCTAAAGATAAGCTCCTGTAATATATCAAACCACACCCTTTATTACAGTGATATGAGCTGTGTGATGTTGTGAAATTAATTACCTTGTTTGGTTTAGTAATCTTGCCAGTTAGAGGTAGATAGGTAATATATATTATGTATATTTTAATAGATATTATGTTACCAAATCAATGCAGCTCCACTGACATCTTTAAACTGATTGGAGAAACACATTTCGCCACTGTTTCAAACTTAAACCTCCACTTATTTTTCCCCCAGAGTTTAGATGACAAAGTGAGTTTTAGAAGCTCCTATTGAGTCATTGACACTCCCAGAGACACATTTCATAGTCAGTCTATACTATCCATCAGTAAAAGCACACTAAAACTTATTTCTGCAATTGCTTGTAGTGAGCCACTTGTATCAGTTTGCATGCGGTGCCTCTTTCTTTATGACTCAAGCAGAGTGTTCATACTGGGTGATTAGAGACATTGTGGTAAAACAATGGGTTATGATTAGAAATAGAAAAGGAGGCAGGCACAGACATTTTCAAGTTCATGTTTCTGCTGGTTTCCTTGAGTACCCAAAACGTTGCAGTATGGAACTCATGTTCCATTAAAGTGTAGGAATGAACAACCCATTACACAGGTGCTGATGGGAGCACTGGAAAGATGTAAAGGCCATTTTGACAGTACTGTATGTATGAGCCAGCAGATGTGTGTCAGTCGGATGCTCTATGTATTCTGTGGGAGTATGTCTGCCTCCTGCTGCTTCCTTTACCTTGGATTGTTAATGAGCAGACAAAGTAAGAGCATTTTACAGTATCGACAAAGTTTACACATGATGACGAGTGAGGCTAATGCAATGTTCGGTTTCCAAATTGTCACTGGTAAACAGACCCAACAGACAGAATTGATTTATAGGAAAGGGAAAGCAGTGCATAATCATTTAAAAGGTATACAATGAGTCTTCATTGTGGACAAGCTTTTGATGCAATCTTTGTGCAATGTCACTCTCAATAAAAGTGAATTAAATTATAATTTAAAGACATCCCATTAGCAGAAAGCAGTGAAAAGAAGAAAATCCCACATGCAAAACTGAGCAGTCTAATTCAAAGAAGAAACAGCTTAAATTCCTGAATGTCAATCCAATTAATTTTACACGCTAGCTACTTCATACTAATCCACACTGTCTTTGGCATGTTGGCTAAAGCCCATAGCAAGCGTGTGTTTGAAAGAGAGAGAAAGAAAATAAAGGAAATTTAGATAGAGAGCCCTTCTAATGTCATGTTCACCACTCTGAGCCAAGTTAGTGTTGATGATAATGCTGTTGCAGACAATGCAGTAATGCAGACATGCACTGAGTATCCTCCCGTGCGTCAGACGAGCTTTGCGTGTGCGTCCGGGGATAGATTTAGGAGTTTGGAGTGAGTGTCTGGTCTGTTTGCTGCGCTCTTCTCCTTTCTGACTGTGGAATGTTTCATTTAAGAATGTCAAAAGTCTCTGTTGCGCTTTGTTCGTGCTGCTTTACTCAAGACATCCCATCCCACTTTCCCCCTTACGTAACACCCAGCATCCATCATTTCTTACACCGCTGTGCTAAGACATGACAAGACAGACAAATGTCAATGTTGTGTGAGTTGATGGGAGGGGGTTGTGTTTGTTGCTGAGATGTGACAAGACAGTCAGACATCAACTGAAAGGTTACATGGCCAATCAGCCTCGAACATGGCTGAGAGCTGCCACGACAACAAATCAGCAGTGTTGATGAGGGCTGGAGCTGGAGGCGCTCGACGGGGAGTGTGTGTGTGTGTGTGTGTGTGTGTGTGTGTGTGTGTGTGTGTGTGATTTGCCATCAGAACAGATGTCTCTGCTGCCTGTCATTTTGATGTAGACCTACATCAAACAGTTTTCCTTGATGGCTGATGATGATAGTTTGACACGTTCCAACTAAATGCTCAGCTGCTGCTGGGTAGGCACACATGCTGCTGCTGGCTGCAGCTACGAGGCCGTTTGTTTCTTGTTTTAATGTTATTTTTTTATTTTTTTCGCTTTAAAAGAAAGTAGGTTCCAAAGTTTCACAGTCATTAGTCTTTTTTTTTTCTTTTAGAAAGCATTTGGAATTTCCCTGGCGTAATTTCTGCCCTCACACGCTCGCAGAGCATAAATAAACACAAAGTTGGTACAGTCGTTTTGCACAGCTCAGTGCAAATTACAGCGGAAAGTCATTTATCTGGAGCCAGTGGGAATAGAGGCTGTTAAGATGGCTGAGACTCGTTCACTCATTCAAACGCTCACATATGAGGCTTGAGTAGGCCGTATACCATTTGGTGAACACTTTAGTTTGCACAGTAAGAGCGTACAGTTTTATTAGGTGTGGCTCCAGTGGGAAGTCATCTTGCCTTTGCAAATGCATGTCCATACAAACTAAACATAGCCATATTATCTTGTTGTATTTCTCTTCAATTTCATGTAATGTATCAGCCTGGCATTAAAATTCTTATACATAAATCCCATGTCATAAACAATTCCCATAGGTTGCATGTAATACAAGCACATGCTTGCTCTTCCACACTCATATTGTTTTGTTACGGGGTCAACAGTGTTGTAAATCAACAAGCATGATGTGAAATATGTTTGCATATCTATGAATTGCCTGTTTATCCAAAGTCATTAGATTTTATTTGCATAGCAGTATGTTTTTTTTTTAAGTTGTGACATTCAGAAAAATGTGTTAGTGTTAGGTCTCTTTATTCATTATTAGAATTATACCTATAAGTCATTAATCAAGGATTCCGTTAAGCAGTATACATCCAGGTACTGCTCCACTCTCCCCCCGTGATTTTCTCATGTCCTCAGACTCCCTGGCTGGGCAATTACCGGAGCTTGTAATAAGCTGGGGACTGAGACATTAATGTAGTTTAGTTCTCTATGGGTGAACGTGCTGAGGCGAGCCGTCCACATTCAATTACAATTGCACGCACGTTCATATATCATCTGACAGGCTTTACGCGCACACACACACCACCTTGGAGTGTGAAGCCTACAGGTAATTACTTTGCCACAGTGCTGTCTTCCACAGCAGCGTTTCTCTGATCAATACTGGTGTTAGCAGCCTGGGCTAGCAGCTCTATACAGTGAAGCTAACTCCTCCAGGGGATTCTATTACAGCTATAGATCCGGCTCCTGAGGACTCCCATGGAAGGAGGGAAATCGTTACAAAATATCCTTCTTTAACAAGTTCTTTAATCTGGTATTGACTTATCTGTTGTAGAGGAAGGTGGTTCTTGAAGTGGTAATGGAAAGATTTAAGCTCTTAGCAGTTTATAAGGTCAAGGTAGCAAAAAGGAAGGCAGTCATTTTTTTTTTTTACTTGCATGTTTAGTTAAGAAGGACAATAAAGATAAACAGTGTTATACATGGGAAACAATGCTACAGATGTACACACAAAGGGTGTCTGATTGGTGCTAGTTTGCAGCCGTTTGCTCAACAGAGCAGATAAAACAGATGTCGTCATGTGTATGCATTGACATGTAAGTGTCAGAGTGTGTGTGTATTAGTATAGATGTATGCAGCATAGGTGTACGTGTGTGAAGTGAATCCATTCAAAACACATTCTCATCTCTGTTGTTTTGGCGCTGTTTCACTTGTGTACTGAAAACATCAGATCCTGATTGTGTGATTTTGGAAGCCTGGCCTTCATTCTATGTTTTCATCAGTTGGCAGATTATATGTGGGTCAAGGCCATTTATGCCATCAAATATTGTTAAAAATGCTAAACTTGCCAAACTGTTTTGTTTTGTTTTTTTGTGGAATTTGACAATGGTGCCACTTAATCTGTCTCCGATCCATCGTCTTTGAAATGGCACAGCAATTACAACCAATATACAGCCCCACAATGATAATAATGAATCTAATAAAAGCATCTAGAAAGCTTTTGTACATTTTGTCTACTCTTTGTGCTATAAATGAGATGGACATTATAGTATACGTCATAGATCCACAGTGTATGCAAGGTCTAACCAGCTAACATCTGAAGAGATGGAGCTCACTGTTATCCTTTTTAATAAACTCCAGACCTCATCAGTCCATATCTGTCTCATTATCTTGTCTATTGATGCACCAGCTTGAGCTCGAAATTGGCTGGTGCACAGAAATTCCTTCATCCTTTGCCTAACTAGCTATCCCACAAGCTCAACCTTTGACTCTGATAATTCCAGGAACGGGAGGATGTTGTTTTGGAAGTTTGTGAGAATCATCATGTCAAACTACAGACAAAGACACAAACTAGTACAATAGAAGACATACATAAAATCCAGTAAGTGAAGCACATACTGTCAATATTATTGAAGCTGAAGCTGAGTGCATGTTCTACAAAGTTTTATACAAACCTTTCCTCTAATCCCCATGAGTGAGATGAGCTTTTCTGGGCAGAGAGTATTGGCATATAACTGGTGGTACAAGTGATGTATTTTGCCAAAATCAATTGTCTTTATTGATTTACATGATGGCAGACAAATTAATATATACATCAAGTACAGCATAAAGTAGGTATGTGGCAGCTGATTCTTGAAATATGCAATAAACTACTTATATTACAATAAATGGTCCATTTATTTATTACTTCTACATTCAACCACTTCCAACCAGGAGTAGCGTAGAGCACTGTTTTTACAAGTGGGTCCGTTGTATCTTGCATATGCACAAGGACTTACATGTACAGTTCACATGCAGCTGTCAATTTCCCTCTATTACACTATTCACGAGCTGTAACACACCACAAATGTATTCTGAGAAAGGAAATACATTCAACACATTTGTTAGATAGGATGCACACAATGTATGATAAACACATGGAAACATAACTTTGATTTGTTTCCAAGAAAACTCTAGAGGGCATCTTTAACATGTATTTATTTCTCATTCACTGAACATATCCAGTTACAGATCACATGCTAAAGATCTGAAAGATCTGTGTCCTTTTGAACATTGAAATAATTGCACAAAGGAAGCTGCATCAAAGAATGACCAGATTTGCCCCCTGCTACGTATCGTGGAATTTTACCTTCAGGGCTAATTGGGCTGGTTCACTACCGACAAAGTGAAGCATTAAAATCTTATAGCATGTTCTGAAATATTTTTGTTTCATTATTAAACAGCCAGTGTGGTATGACTATAGCATATGATGACATTTCAGAATATAGACAGCCAGATTATCTCTGGAGATAAACGATGGCGACGTATGTTCTATATTTCAGCCTTTTCAGGAACTCTAAAGCACAGAGGGAGGTCTGTATGTGGAGGGAGACAAACAGCATAGCAGGAGCTCAATCTCTCTCTCTCTGGCTGTCTCTTCTTTAAAACTTGAAAGAGAAGGAAGAAGGAGGGAGAGAAGAGAGGAAACTGTGGGATGAATGAGTGAGAAAAAAGCCAGCGTGAGGATGGAGAGAGAGGGAGAGGAGAGGAACACAAACCAGGAGAGAGAAAGCAGGAGAGACACAGACGTAAATGGGCCTCAGGAGGCTATCTGAGAGTGACAGGCTGCTGCCACGATTGTACTCTGCTGTGGGTAAACTGTCAAAACATTGACTGGTCCACCTGGCAGCCCTCCCCTTCCTCTTTCTTCTCAAACTTTTATTCTTGCTCTTTTTTGCTACTCCCCCAGAAAATAAACTTCCAACACTGAACTGGCTGTGATACACAGACAAAAAAAGGAATGCAGAGCAAAACTGGACTTGGTATTTCCATAATTACATTTAAATCTTTGTTTAGTTGTTTCCTACATTAGACAGACAGTTGCAGCCACACGTTGTGTGTGTTACACTGACAAAGAATATGTTTGCATACACACTTTTAGCCTGGTTTCTACACCAGTCGTGTGATGCACATGTTAACATCATATTCTATTTTCAGGAATCTGGAACAGCGCTTCTCAGTTGTTTGAAACCTGAATATGTTATCTGAAGTACACTGATAGAAACAATGATACAGTGCATGTACACACCTTTCTGATCCTTTCCTCCCATGTGTGTAAGTGTGTCCTCAACTCCAGTCACAGAATATTTTGTCACTAAATAAATCATAGTTTTTCATACATTTTATTTTTTTTTATTTATTTATTGCAATTTTAGCTTTTATGTAACTGTTCAAAGTGAACATAGACCAGTAACTCTGGGAGAGAAGGAGAGGGGATGACTTTCAACATGCAACAAAGTTACCCAGCTGGAATCAAAGTAAGGACATTGTGATTTCATGGTATGCATCTTAGACCACTAGATCACAGGGACTCAGGAAATGAAAATGTGTTGGAAAATGATGCAAAGATGATCTACATGTTGAAATAAAAGAGGGCTGACTGACAGCGGTAATGGGAAGGACAAATTGTTATTGTTATGTTCCTATTCAATTAGCGGTGATAAGCCAGAGACAAAATTGGGTTCATGCTCATCTGTTCAGGTAGCTCAGTCTTTCAACTTTCATCTTTTTCTTTGTTGTCCCCAAGAGGAAATTTGTTTTGTAGCCAAGTGAAACACAGAACACACAGAGACTTAATCATGAAAAGAATATGATGTACATCAGGGGTCACCAACCTTTTTGAAACTGAGAGCTGCTTCCTGGCTACTGATTAATGCCAAGGGCTAGCAGTTTGATACACACTTCTGAAATAACCAATTTGCTCAATTTACCTTTAACTGTGTGTTATTATTAATAATTAACAATCTTTATCTGTGTGAAGACACTGATCATGTTCATTTCTCACAATAAATATCAACAATGATTTAATAAGACAGGAAACAGGTAAATATCAATATGCAACACTTCATTTCTATATTTTCTTCAAGTGCAAATGTTTTCAAAATGATCTGTTTCAAATGATCACTTCCACAACAGTCCCAGGAAATCACAATGTCCCATTTTTACTAGCCACTAGCATTTTTTAACAAATCATGAATTATTTTGCACCATGTTTGTACGAATAGTCATGTAAAATACAAAAATCAACTTTCAAATTTTTAAATAAATATGACTCGTCACACTGGATGCTAAACCATCTGCACCTCGCCAGATCACGGTCCAGCTGGTCAGCCAAGTTCCTGGACATCACCGACACTCTTCTTACCGTTGTAGTTGCCCCCAGTTGAACATTGGAGAGAGTGGCGATTACATCAGTTCCATATTTCTCGTCTTCAAGCACAGTTTTAGCAATTCTTTGACAACCCCCCCATCTGAAAAGGCCTTCTTCATCGTGAAAATGATATGTTTTCTTTTTTCTGACATCTTTTTTCGCTGCGCCCACTAGCTTGTTTCCACCATATATGATCTCGAACAAACGCTACGTTTTGCTCATGACAATACTGACCTTTGAACTATAGTAGGTCAGAGTTCTTTTATATCAAACATTTTTTAAAGTTTTTTTTATATATATTGTCATTTCCAGTTTACATATAAGCCCGATTTCACATGAATAGCAACTGAAAAAAAATAACTGGTAAGTGGCGCTATTTGAGCTATATTTAGAACAGGCAGGCAGCGACTCATGCGGTCCTTAGGCTGACCTGGTGCCCGAGGGCACCGTGTTGGTGATCCCTGATGTACATGGTTCAATCAGCATCAAATTTAACTCCTGCATATGTACGGTATGAATAACCAAGATACTGCATGTTGCATGTAAATATTAAAAGCAGCTTCACGTCATTATGGGATGGAGCAGAAGTTGTTTGCTGGACTGAGTGAAGTTGTGAGTGTGTAGCTGTCATGCTGTGTGATTCACTCAACAGGACACGGTGGCAGGGTGGGAGAAAAACAACTGATTCACTAAAACCAGTTCAGCACATTGAACAGATAGAAGTCAAGTGCGGCTGACAAACTGAACCAGTCATGATCGTTTGATTAGAAACGTGGCAGCGTCTGAAGCGTTGCAAGTGGTGGAGTATGAACATGCTGCTATGTACAGCTAGGTATGTCTATGTATGGCTGAATGTATTTTTAAAAATCTGTGTATGTGTGCGAGCCTGTGTTTATTTGCAAGGTAGCACAAATGTGTGTGTGTGCATGTCACACTGACTGATAGCCTTGGCCCTTCAGCCCAGTGTGTGATGCCCTGGGATACCCAGCAATAAACACACAGTCATCCTTCGGCCATGAATCTCTGCCAGCCGCTACATCTTCTGCTCTCCACCCAGAGCAAGAAAAACACAGTTAGGACGCTGCAGTTTTCAGCAGCAGCCATGCTACTGTACCTCCACAGTCATCCTCCCTGGCCACGGTAGTACTCCACCTATCCCAAAGGACCTGGGTTACGACTCCAGAATAAAACATTAGTGTCAAGCCATCGATATTACTTCAAAGTGAAGACAGCTATCAGTAGTGACGCAGCATTAGTCTGAACACCCATTTGAAAGTAATTTGTTGGAAATCACAGCCCATTTGCTGAGCAACTGAATCCTTTTGGCTATCGAGAGGAGAGTTGCTTCAAATTGGGAAACAGCAGAGGTCAACCTTCTCACAGGTTGGTGATGAGGCAATAGCTAATGTGTACTGTTGGAACCCCTTTCGAACTGGAATAAACCATTCAGTCTTCAAATGAGTGGGGAGCTTAATGAAGCTGAACACAAAATAACAGGAGAGCAATTTCGAGTTTTTAAAAGCCTAGAAGTCCAAAATGATGTATAATATACACAGGTTGGGCTCTGCCAATTAAATACTCAAATAATGAGTTGGCTCAAAAATGTGTCCTATATAGAACAAACATGACTGATAAACATATCCAGTAAGTATTCAACATAAAAGTAAAAGGAATGGGCACAGACATAAGAATTTCAAAATAAAGTGAGTTCTAGGTCCATCCGGTAAATCAAGCTCGTCTCTCGTGTTTCCAACAGAAGTGTGTTACCAATGTGAGCCCTCATATTATCTTAAAGGTCCCGCACGACCACAGACTTGTTTTCAAATTCTCGCTTATTAGACAGAAAGAAAAAGAGATCTAAAATAAGTAAAAACACTTGTGTTCCACGACTTAATAATGCTTTGATATTGTTCCATTAGATGTAAGTTTCACTGTCTGAGCTGTAGAAGAACAACATGTTCCATTTCAGAATTCAAGAGAGCCTGAAATTAAAAAATATTGTCTCCTAGCTGCTAAGTAGCCACTTCCATGAGACACAACATGAAACAAGACAGAGTCCACAGCCACACAAGCTGCTCTTTGAGCCAGACAGAGCAGTGTGTAGCGGCCCACTTGGAATTAACACGCAAGACGCAGAGAGCTTCGACTGGTGTTCTTTTAATTCTCTCCTCTCTTATCACCACTGGCTTTCGACACATTCTGTCACCTTATGACACCATGAAAACTATGAAAACAGACAAAAATACAAATGCTGTGGTGTTATATTTCAGAAAATAATGCAGAAATCATGTTCACATTTTAACTTAATAAACAATAATTTTTAGTAAACTCAAATCAAAAATTATCAAGAATACATGAAATAATCCGTTTTTAAACAGTAATGAATTACAGCTCATATGTAAATAAAAATAATGACAAATTCTCTTGTTTTAAATCAATGAAACACTTGTTTCACAAAGAATACACTATTAGTCTCATTATAGCTCCTTCTGCTTTCCAAGGGCGCTAAAACAGGGATGTCAAAGTCAAAATACACAGAGGGCCAAAGAAACAGATTTGCTACAAGCCGAGGGCCGGACTGGTTCAATGTTTATTAAAACATATTTTAATGATTGCACATAGCCTATTAAACTAAGATCTAACACAATGTATATTATTTAATGATTAAATGAACAATCCAATATTCTTTTATGGCTCTGTCAGTAATTTCAAGTGTAAACATTTTTCAACAAAAACAAACTTCCTTCAAAGAAAAAAAGTCCTGTGCATTAAATGAATAAAGCTATATTTTCTTATGGCTCTGTCAGTAATTAAGGGAAAACATTTTCAACAGGCAAGTTGAGTTCAACTGAAAAATAAATCTAAATAAATTAAAATACGAAAATCTATAGGACACAGACAAAACAATACTTTCCTTTTTGGGGAGTGGGTAACTGAAAGTTAGTTATCTGTTCTGGCTGCTGATGAATAATGAAGCCGAGGCCCATTTGCCGCGCTGCAGTGAGTTCGCGGGCTACCGTTGCATTGTGGGGAATGTAGTATTGGTGCGTGCAAAACACCAGCGGGCGGCTGCGGCCAGTTCTAATACTAATTAAATATCATCCGGGGGGCTGCATATAAATCATTTGTGGGCCGCATCCGGCCCGCGGGCCTTGACTTTGACATATGTGCGCTAAAACTAATAACTTTTTACAAGCTCCAAAACAGCATACAAGAAGTAAATAGTTTGTTTGCATGTTTTACCAGCTCTGGAGCAATGTGTGCATGTTGTTTTCTGAGACGGGAGCAAGAAGCCTGGCTTCCGCAAAACAGGAAGTAGCAACGTACGAGCGGCGCTCTTCAAAATAAAAGCACAAAAATAAAGTGGCAGGACCATATATCATAAACAAAATTCACTGCCATTTACACAGTGCTTGGAGCTAAGTGCCAAAGTCAGCATGCAACATGCTCACAATTTCAATGTCTATATGCTTAATGCTTAGCACTTCTAATATTTGCCATGTACACTGTCTCAATTGTGTGGTAGTACGCTAACATTTATCGTGCCACTTAGCACGACACAAAAAGTACAGCTGAGGCTATTGGGAATGTATTTTTTTTAGTTTGTGGTCATGAAACAAAGTATTGGACAAAGTGCAGTCCATCCAGTAGTTGTTGAGATGTTTCAATCTGGACCAAAGTGGTAGATCCACCAACCACCTGATCAATAGATACCATACTTCTAGTGTCACTAAAAACAAATCTTCCACCATATAACAGCAGTAAAAATGACTAACTTACAGTCCACAGAAGTCATGACAACTCAACAAAAATATCTTGGTACACAAAGACACATGGATGTCTGCAGAGCGTTAAAAGGCGACAAACATGTGGAAGACAGATGACGGTGAAATGTTTAGAGGAGGTTAATGGTACGGTATTGTTGGGGTCTACAGTCAGAGGGTGTGTGTCTCTTTTCAATGGCAACTGCTGTCATTATGACTTTGTCATGGCAGTTGTGTATCATGACAGTTCCTGCTGTGGGAAGCTGCAGTCAGAGCTGAACTTGTGGTGGCAGATATGGAGGGTGTGTGTGATTGTGGTTGTTGTTGTTTTTTTAGCATTCCTTCAGGATTGTTATTCTTTCAACGCCTTTCCTTTCCTCCCCCTTTTTAGTTTATGATCACAAGTACTGGGGTCAACAACGTGGAGGTGTTGAGAGATGTTTCCTAACTATATTTGATTTCCAGTCTTCTCAGCTGTGTGTGATATTTTGCAGATCCGTAGCAGCTGTGCAGAGATTGATGGCTGGTGTTTGTGCCGTGTGAATGTGAGCTACAAAGAAACAGCATAACATCTTGGGTTTTAAAGATTAAAGAGCTGCATAGCTATTAGTCTCCCAAATGCCTGTAGCTAGAATGACTTCAGAGAGTATTTGCATATGCACACGTGTGCAGGTTTTATCATAACGCCTAATTCTTTCCATGACTCGAGGGTGACACATTGACTTCAAACAGAGCCAGGTGAGAAGTGACTGCAGTGCATCAGTGTGGGGTTAAGTGCTACATGGGATGTGAGTTTCTGTGCCAAAGCAAAAACACAATCCTCAGGGCTAAAATCACACAGCACATCCACATCATACAAACAGCACATAGCCCGCACACACTCACAACACCTTTGCAAATGGTGTGCTCTGTTTCATCATGTGTGTCTGTCAACTTCTGCTCATCAGAGCGAATGAATCTGTTAACGAGCAGGTTTGTGTGGTCGACAGGCTCGAGAGCGATTATACATCAAAGTGGAAGCAAACGCAGTTATTTCCAATTCATTTGAATTAAGCCTGGAAATTGCTTGAAGTTTTAGCTTCCAAAAGGAAGCTGTCTTTAAACTTGTGAAACCGTGTGTGTGTGTGCAGATGGCAGGTACCTATCAGGAAGTGTGAATTTTGATTTTATTTTTCCGCTGAGAGCTGCAGTATCTACTTTTAAGATGGCCACTGTTTGGATAATACAGACCTGTAGAGGTGTCAAAGAGCACCAAACTTGACAAATAACAGCAAATGAGAACATGCTCCTCACCCGCTGTGGAACTTTCTTTCACTTCACACACACAAAACAGTATCTGGAAATTATAATTCGAACATGACATTTTGACAGATATGAAATAATACCCTCCCTTGAAGAATCATGCAAACATAAATTGTAGTTAATCAGATTTTTAAAAGAGAGGATCCCTTCAACATGAGTTACTGTTAATTTTGCAGAATTTACCCTCAAACCCTTTAATATATGAATCATCCAGCTGAAGACTTCCACCACCAGCAGAGACGTGTCAGACGATAAACAGCTCAATGACATCTTCGTAAAACGAACACACATAATTTTAAAAAATAAATTAACTTTGACATTTTTTAAATAAAAAAATCTCAACAAACCTATTCGGTATAGTGTTTGTATTAATACTGTAATAAAACTCCACACAGTCACAGATTCCTCCCCGTTCAGAGGCTTACTGTCATATTTTCTACACAGTGTGAAGCAATATTAGCTAGAATACTTACCTTTAATACTTACTGTAACTTATTGTCATAAACTACTGACCTGCTTCCAAGGTGTTGATTGGAGGACTCAGCTGTCTGTCAAGCCACAAATAACACATTACGTTAGCGAGGGCACTTACACTGTCCTTAATGGGATGAATGAGTATTCTGTACGCATGAGTCTTTGCCATTACATTTCCTGTGAACAGTAAAGAATCCGTGGTCGATCACCATGACTGTGCCTTGTTGTGTTATATGTGTGATTATGCCAGTGTGTTGACTGTATCAGTGTGTGACAGAGAGAACTAGATAAACCTTTACACAAGGATCAATGATGGTGCAGAGGATTACAACTTTCATGAGGCTATTAAAGCCCATGACACTGAGCCATACACACTCTGCAGAAGACGTGGAGCCAGGAAGGTGGAGGGTTTGCAGAGAGGAGGATAAGCCATATGAAGGATCAAGTTAGAGTGATATAAACTGGAAAAAGACTCATTGTTTGATGCTACCACACTCATGTCCAGGATGTGTTGGTATTCGTAATATGTCACATGCTAGATACCAACTGAAAAGTGTATGTTCTATATTATTTACTATACTGTTTTTGCAGCTCAGACAAAGACACACAGTGAGAGACAGAGAGAGAGAGAAAACTTGTGACAGAAGGGAAGGGACAGGTAGGAGGCCTGACATACTGACTGTTTTGATTAGACTTTAGTTTCTTTTTGAGCCTCTACAACTTTGCTCCACAGGCATCACTCACTGACAAAATTCCAAATTAGTATGACAAATTAAAGACACCATGTGACTGTGGTTATTTGAAGCAGCATGGTCGAACCATGTATGCCACTGTGTTTAGTGAGAGGAAAGCTTTTCCAGAAACTGGACTTAAATTACAGAACAATAATTGTGACCCCATGAGGTTGCATTGCTTCATACTTGCATTGCATTATAATATTTACAAAAATGTTTGTGTGTAAATGTAATTGGCTGGAAGGAAAGCCATGTTGCTATCCACTGTAAAATAAGTTCATACTGGCTGGTGGCTGTTGCTAACATGGCACTTTAGCATGAAACTCTTAGCCATAGTTAAACTGATCTGCATCAGCTGCCTCATTCATCTTCACCATCAGTGGCTCATTCATCAACCGCTTGAACACCAGCTAACTAGACATGTCCAATCTCACAGTTACGGGTGTACAGCATACTCATTATAACCACTACCATGGCTGCAAAACTACCTTTAAATGAATTGAATTGAACCGGTGAAACCCGTCTATCTAACCTCACATTGTGTGTATGCAGTCAGAAGCAAGTGGCTGTTCCGCTGTCTGCAAGCATTCTCAGCCACTCACACCCATACTTATGAAATCCAAACACGCAGGTTGGATCGAGTATGAAGGTGGCTCTCTGCAGGGAAGTTGTGAACAGTTTAAATGTCACTGACTTTCACAACAGCTTGTGCCCTGCTGTTACATTGCAGTTCAATGGCAGTGTGTATGGAAGCATACTGTAAGCATGTCGTCTGCTTAAAGTGATGAGCAATGACATAATGCTACAAACACACGTCTATTTTGTTATTCTGGACTGATATATGCAGTGAAAAGCTGTGATTTAGCTTATAGTCAGCAAATAGTGTGAACATGATGATGATGACAGTATTAAAGTTGATCTGTTTTTTTTTATATATATAATGTATTTACATTTACACTGCACATGATTTTACTTCTATGTTTTCCTGCATATTATTTTCATGTTTGAAGTCTTGTAACTCAGCCTGATATTAATAAGAAACCTTTTACTTTCAAACATATTGTCAAAGGCGGCACTACATATAGGTATGTTGAGTGTAAAAATTTGCCTTCAGTTTTCTTTTGATATTTTATTATGATATATATAATTTTTACTGCTTGCTATTACGATATTTTATTATATATAGTTTGTTCTTACAGTCATGGTACACTTTATTTTCACTGCCATTTGCTTTTGATATTCTTATTTTGATACTCATTTTGCATTTGATATTCTTTTTTGTGCAATACTTTTACTACTGTTTACTATTTGGCTATTTTATTATTATGTATATAATCTTTTTACTGCTCGCTATTTTTATATTTTATTATGTATAGTTTACTGCAATTTCCCAGCTTGGGATAAATAAAGTATATCTATCTATCTATCTATCAGTTTGGAATATGTGCGCTGTTGACACATAAAACTGAAGTGCCGAATTCAAATAGACGGAAGGGCGGCACAAATTTGCTTTTCGTTTAACTCACACTCATGGTGTGTGTGAAATCATTTGATTTACTTAGGCAACAGCTAATTATGCATTCAGCTCAGATCAGCAAGCTCATAAAAGACATCAAAATGTTGACTGATTCTCGAATAGAAATACTCATTAAATTACAAACTTCCCAAAATGCTTGCAAAGGCAGCTATTAACCTCCACGTGAGCAAATTACTTGTGCATCTATTACTCATGAGATTATAATAATAGCTTTGCTTCATGAAATTATTGCTGTAGGGGTAATTAAACAAATTTCTAAACTGACAAAGAGATGCGGCGACATCAGCAAAGAGATTTTTTCATAAAAATCATGCTACTGATACGCTTATGTCGGCCCAGAATCCCAGAACACCTGTATCAAAACACACATTTTAAAACAATCATCATAGTGTTTTAACGGCACACATGAACATAAGTTTATGTTCAGATTTAATTAGTAACAGCCATACTCTCCATCTGTTCTGTTTTCAGATGTTCAAATATTATGTTCATTTGTTCTACAAGTTTTACAAAATCTGCACTCCACAACTGAGCTAAAGATAACTATAGATAAGATCTATGCAGTGTTTTTTTCCCTTAATGAGTACGAGTAAGCACAATTTGACATGCAGTAATTACATTATACTGTCACGGCACAGGTCGTACTGGTAAAATGATTTTGCTGATTGCTATATCTATGGTATTTAATCATCGCTAAGCTGTACAGCTCTGCACTGTCACTCTTTTTCAGCTTCTACATGTGTTTTTAAGGTATTTCAAAATGCTGACAAAGAAAAGGATAAAATGCAAAGAAAATGATGTGTCTTTAGAGAGAATAAGAGAAGGTGAGAGTGAAAGGTAAGAATGGAGAAGAAGAGATTACACGTGTGGAGAGCAAGGACATCAGCAAAAAACTCAAAGGGAAATACAGAGAAAATGAGCAGGAAGAGGAGGAGAAAATGGCAACAAAACATGAGGCATGGAAGAAGAAGCACATGAGGGAGAGGCACATGCTAGAGTGAGCAGGGTATTAGAGGTGTGATTGTATTCAACAGTCAAAGCTGTCCCGCTGGGATTTTCTCAAGGGTTAATAATCAATGCCAACACATCAGGCTGGGCCAATTAACACACAGTTAGAGATCCACCATGACCTGGTAAATGGAGCGAGAGAAAGAGAGAGAGAGGGAGAGAGCAATTGATTTTGTTTATATGGAACTGCAACACTATTTGACTGAGGAAGAAGATTCGTATTTTGAATCACTGATGTTGTTGCTAAATTGTCGCTCTCAAACTGAGCAATCAGACAATCCAGGCAGTGGGAAAAAAAATGATGTTGTTCAACCATGGGAATGTGGCTCTTACAGATCATTTGTGACCTTCTCTCTATTACAGCTGAAAAAAGATGGCAGCAGTCTGTTGAGGTGGACTGCATGAATTGATTTTATTTCAAATAGTCCATGTACAGTACACTATTTGTTACACTTTTACTGTGTGTGCCCACTCTGTTACAACCGAGACCTAAAAATATCACATTATATTGATCCTACAGCACCATATGCAGCATATGGACACTGGGTTATTTCTTGAAACTGGAAATGAAAAGCTAAAAAACAAGGCTTGAATTGTTAAGATAAGACTAAATCAATGAAACCATAAAAAAAGAAAAACAAACAAACAAACAAACTCAAGCAAGTCAATTAATGGATTACACTGCTCAGAATTATGCAAGTGGTACAGTGAAACACTCAAATCTTCAATTTCAATTAGCAAAGTCATGATTAAAGGTACCCAATGGAGCTTTCTTGTAAACAAACACAGCTTGTGTTCACATTCACTGTTACCAAAACGCATCATGTGTGCCCTTGAGACCTAAAAAACTTGTTGAACACATTCCCTTCCACATAAAACATCTGTAAAGCTGATATTTCTTTATTTTGAAACCTAGATTTTTATATGCATGTTTGCTAGCTAGCGGTCTTCTCCCTCCCAGCCCTTTGCTGGTGCATTGCTGTTTCCTGTATCGCCCATATGCTTTTACGTATCCTCATTTGCATGCTGGCAGAGCACAAGATGGAAACACTGAGACATGCTCATCAAAACATTTCTCTTTATTGCTTCTAATCCACAGGGTGCCTGTAAAGCTGCATTCCTGGATTTTTGTTGGCCACCTGGGGGACGTGGCACAACTTGAAAGCACAGCAATGACATATTATCACCTTATATTTACTGTATATATTGCTATTGAGAAAATGCATTCATTTAGAGTTTGGGCTTTGGGCTCTGGTTTTGGTCTCCACCAATGCCAGCTAAAAATAGCTGGCTCTTTAGCTCTTAATGCATGAATGTCACTAGCTTTGTCTGCCTGCTGTTTGCTGGGCAGGTAGAGCACACTGAGCTTTTCACACATCTGGCTGCTGTGGCTGGAAATGCTGCTGATGAGAGCAGAGAAAAAACAATGATCCACAATTGACTAAAAAGGGCTTCACGGCTCATGTGTGGAGTCCAGTGATAATTTTCCATAGGTGCGTCAAGCAAACCGTTTCACATCACACATCATTTGATCTGTTGTTGACCTGTCTTCATTGGCAATTTACTTTGCAAAGGTTTTAAACTCACTCACCGCCCTTTCTTCAGAGTATCAATGAAATGGCACTGCATGTAACTTCTTCCTTACAACAAATTCAACTTCTACTTTTTCTTCAGCAAAATAAAACTGTCAACATGTTAAACAGGTGTACCACAAAACTGCAACCGTCTTTAATCCTTCAGATGTCTTTTCCTTTAGATGCTGGTGTGTCTGCATCAAAGAGACTGGAAGTCTGCAAATTTCACGTATGTGTATGCTGCTCAATCAGTTAAGTGGTCACTCATTGATGGAAAATCCTTATGATGTGTCCGAAGCTTTAGGATCTTAAGTCAAATAGCAACAACCAAAACCTTGGAATACAGTTTCTACAGTGGTGTTTTTTTTTTTGTTTGTTTGTTTTTTTTTGTTTTCTCCTTTTACTCCCATAAAATGGCCAATAATAACCACAAGTAAAATTAGTCCACAGCAGCAATTGTACAGACAGCGCTCAACGCAAAGATCAGAGCTAAACTGCGACTCTGGCTGCATGTAAAGCTGTAGCTTCTTTCTTGCAATTTCCCTTCTTTTGTTGCTCTTCAAACAAAACAAATGTAACCAAAATTGTTCTTAGTGCAAGTCCATATGACACAATGTTATATTTTTTGATTGATGAAAACACATCAAGGGAGGATAAAGAGGGTAAAGAGTGTCTGGAGGCTGTTTATAGATAAGACATGTATTTTTTTTTTTTTTTTAAAGACCAATTAAATACGAGACACTTACTCAATTTATATAGATAACTGAAGAGTTATAGAAGGAAAATCAACTGATAATGAACCCAAACAATTAAAAACAACACCAAGAAAAAATGCTCATGCTCTTAATATCAAGGCCTGTGCCAACGTGCAGGCTTGTTGAGTAACGTGACATTCACACAAATAGCACCGTGTACTATTGAGGTAGGAATTACAGCTCTGGAGAGTGGCCTCATTGAAATGAATGAGGAGATTACAAATTTTGACACAGTGTTTTTGCCAAGTTCACCACAACCTTATCTGGAAAACCTTGCACGGCAAAACTCTGAGCAGCTATTTAAGCCATGTTCCAGGTGTGAGGATGCTGCAGGTTTCACTCAGTAAAAATAAATCAGTAACTGCTCAACATACTCTTTGTGCAGACTGGCCTGGACTCTTGTGTGTAATTACTGTAAATTTTGCTGGCAACACAACAGTGACAGTGACATTAGGTCCTACATTTTCTGGATGTTGTACTCCTACCTATGCCACTTTATCCCAAATAGACCGTGGAGACCAGTGTGATGCTGTGACTCTGAATGTGGTCCATTTTCCAGGCGTTCAGCTCATATACTGTACCTCAGAGTAACCTTCAGTGAGTCAGAAACTTGGCCTGACATTTTTAATCTGACCTGACAAAACATCCCCACTGGCCTCCACACTCCAAACTCAACACATCAGACCTCTCTTCAAAATTTATGAATGGAAATCAGAGTGGAAACACACTTCAGAGAACATATTCTTCCACATCAGTGTCTTCTTCTTCTTTTACTACTTCTTTCTTTCTTTCCTTTTGTCTATGTAAATCGTGTACAGAGTACAGTTTAATTGTCAGCAGTATTAGTTTAGGATTTAGACAGTTCTTTTTTCAACTTTTGGTTGTCCTGCCTGCTCGTGTTGGAGCTGTTCTTGGGTTGGAATGTAACTTAAAGGTGGCAGGCATTAACATTAAGAAGTTTGGTCTTAAAAAAAAAAAAAAAGAAGTGCACACTATAAATACTATGGTTAAGGGTTGTGAGGAGAGCAAGGCAGTTGCTTCCAGAGTTGCGGCAGCTGTCTTGTTGCATATGAATGGCAGAATACCAACACAAAGCCTTGAGTCACTGTCACATAGGCTTTTCCCTCTTGACCACCACTTGCATTCATTTGAGGATGAGACTCTTCTGTTTAGATTACTTCATCATGATGGCCTCTCTCCACCGGGTGCTGTGTTCTACATGCTTCAGTTGGACTAGGTTGGAGTTTTTGATCACCGAGATGGAAGAAAAGTTTCCCCTAGCTTGGCCGACACAGCTAATCTCTTTCACACTGTGTTTCAGATGCAGCACTGATGCACTGCTCGGCTAGGTACAGTTCAGGGAAAGTTTGTTCACTTTTCACTTTCACTTTTGGTTTTTTATGGGACACAAACCTTCTGACATGTAAAATTAAACTCATTTGTTGGTGTCATGTTTAGTTTTGGGCATTCAGCACTGCTACAATCACAGACATGGCTCCACCTTACACAGTGTGGTTTTGGCCATTGGCTTAGCTGTAGGGTCATCTAACAAGTCTAAACTGGCAGAGAAACCTTTCATCAATCCAAAACTTTAAGCAATGTTCTTACGTCATGTACTTCATATTTAGCGTTATTTGCACTTCTTCAAGACAGCATTTTCTTAACTACTTACCCATTCTTCATATAAAACTCACTTTACATTGCTTACAATACCCACACTGAAGAATTTTTACAACTATTGGCCACCAACATTTTTCTTGACACCGTCGACTGATGTTTTCTGAAATGATTAAAGTGATAGTTCAGCACCTTCCAGTGCTGACTACGGCTTTGTTCAGACTGCAGACATATCAGATTTGTGTCTCAAATCAGATCTTTAAGACATACTGTGCGTACCATTATGCGCAAGTGATCAGATCAGATTTGCGCATCTGGACATCACCAACCTATCTGCATGGGTTGCTGTGGTAACGACGTAGGCACCAGATGCAGCTGAAGCACAAGAAATGGAGATGCATCATCTTGCTTTTCAAATAATTGCGCTGTCAAGTCATGGTGCAGACAATTTATTTCAGTGTCCACGGATTGTTCACTGTTCCCTGTGTTACCCTCCGTACCGCTCTGCTAGAAGCAGCATGGATTCTGCTCAACTGCTCTGATGCACTTCCATCACTTTGAATTTGACATTGCATTGCAAGTGACACAAAAGACCCCTTTGTAATCAGGACTGAGTTATATCTGCAGAAATCCAAGCGGAATCACTTTTATAGCCTCCAAATGTGGCTTGAATCTTCCCATACCTCTATTTTACAGCATGACAACTTGAAATGACTTTGAAAGTGGGAGTGTTATTCTTTTCCATTGCATAAATCATACACTTCCTTCATTTCCCTTCATTGGGGTGTGTATCCCAGTATGGTTAAGGGATCATTCGCCCTGCTTTGCCTCTGATTGGCTTCCTCTGATAGTACTACCGCTACCCTAAGCAATTATCACTTCTCATCCCCAAACCTCACCTCCTCATGTCTAAACCTAACCAACCCAAGCAATAAAGGCAACAAGCATTAGTCAGTCAGAGGAAGAAAAGGGCAGGTTATCCCTTTAGCATCGTAGGATTGTAATTTAGTGACCGATTGTGTCCAAAACCAGTGACAGTTGACGGTTGGGTCCGTTTCCTGAAAATGTTGGATGTGGCAGTTACCACCCTAGCACATTCTGACTCCACTGTTGTTCAATATAGTGGAAGAGTAATTGCCCATTTATGTATGAACAAGGTTCGCACCAGCACTATTTTGGCCACGTACGCCATCACACAAAATCATCTCATATAAACAAAGAAGATAACGGCACACACTCTGTTGTCGCAAGCAAAAAACAGGCTTCTCTGTTTTTCAATATCATCACTCTGGGAGCAGTTTTCCAAAAGGTTTGTTTTCAGTGACCTAAACATTTTAGACAATGACAACTGGAGACATTTTAGTCTCTTTTAGCCTTCAGATTACATTGAACGTTTCAGTCAATCTAGTCAACTTAAAATAAAGAGGGCTTTTGGTAAAGTTTGTATTTTTCAAACTACATTTTAGTTGCATCCTTTTTTTTATCAATCTTGATATAGTCAGAGTAAATGTTTAATGATGTCTGTGCTGTCCCGTCATCGTCACGTCAAAGAACGAAAGGAAGTTAATGAATTTATTTAGTCATAGTTCTTTTAGTAGTGAAATTACCACAACTCTGGAGCACTGTATTATTAGATGAGGTCTAAATGAGCAGTCACAACAAACACTGAATCTATAACTGATGTTATAAGTGACAGTCTGTAGTAAACAATGATTCTCTTACCGCATACATACAGTGTCATTCAGTATGATCCATGATTATGTGAAACTGATCAATTCGCAATTTCAAGCATACAGTACACCTGTAATGAATTATAGTTAAAAGTCATTTCACTCTGACATGAGGTTTTGTTCAAAGATGATGTTCATATGAGCGGCAAGGGTAGCTTTGTATTTGACATAAACTGTCCCATATCTGAATGTCTGCAGGTTTTTTTCCCTGCAAGAAGTCAACATTGTGTCCAACAACCACCATGTGGTCTGTGCAGATGTCCTTGAATGTGACACTAAACCCCGTCAGGTGTCAGCATTTATGGAAAAGTCTGACATATGCTATTGTTATACCCAGGACAGGTACAATCTATTGTATGTGTAAGTGCACAAATTGGGATCCAAAGGCACACCTTGGCAGAAAAGACAGGTAATATTCAAGTTTTCTACTTATTGGTGAGGTAAGATTGTAGGTGGCACATTCATACCAATGTCCCTTTAAAAAAGCTGGCCTCATCAGCTGGCTTCATTATTGAATCTTGATTAATCAAAATGTTGGTATTTTTTGTGACCACCTCTAATGTTGTGGTTCAGTTAGTTTTTCTTGTGTGCACCTCACACAACTATCTGTGAATTCCTTTCTTCAAAGTTTGTAGGTGACAACAGTCTGGCAGCACCCAGCAAACCATATCTGAGGTAATTGTCCTGCAAATGGGAAGGTGAACAGGTTAGACAAGAAGGCAGGAATGCCAAGGCAGGTAAGACAATGTGACAAATGAAATGGGGAAATTGCTTGCTTTTTTTCCCCAATATAAACACAGACTAATTGGAGGATGAGTTGTGGCTGAGGAGGCAGGCAGAAGCCCACAGGGCTAATGAGGGAATGAGCAACAGTTGCGCAGAGCAGCAGAATGTACAGGTAATGAATGGATTTTTCTGAATAACACAGACACTACAAATAATACTAGTTGTGTCTTAATTTGGGGACAGGATCTTCAGCAGTCCCAATTTGTAGACTGCATGCTTTATGTCATAATAGACCAACAAGGCCTTGTGCTGCAGACACTTTTCAAACGTGGCTGAAAAATGCAGCCATCATTCCTTGAATATGGAGGACACTACCAGTGTAACTCGTGATCCAGAACCATTAATCCATTGTGTCACAGCCAATTTTATAATGGGGTTCTCCAGCAATCCATGTCAGCCCAGGAAGTTGGGAAATATGACAGGGGCATGCCATATTTAGTTGGTATGTAGTTGTATTGGTCAGCAGTCATGGTTAAAAAGTGTATCACATTTCATCAGGGCACGAATTTCACGGGCGGCATGAGGGCCATGGCCGCCTTCAGTTTGGCCTAATGACCCTCGGAAAAATGATATGCTCTGCAGCCACAATGGCCTTGATGCACCACCCACAGTGCCCCAGCTGATATCGTCTGATTCTCCTCTGCCTCTTTCCTGTAAATACAGTTTTACACCAGTGTCTTTTGTTGAGATTGTGAATTCTTATTAGGCAACATCAAGTGATACTGATTCTGATGTGCCAATGCCACAAAGCTGTGACTTAGTTAACTTTTGAGAAGCCAATGTATGAAACAACAATACTCTCTCTAGATATATATATGCAATTATTATAAATATATATACATATATTAAGCAGAATATGCTTTATATTTGTGATTATTCAAAGCAGCCAACTTTTGTCACCTGGAATTGTGTTCAATTCACAGGCGTGCCCTGTCAAAGGTTAATCAGTGGAATTTCTTGCCTTCCTAATGCATCTGAGATTATCAGTTGCAAATTGCCGAGGTGGTGTTGATACCCCAGGAAAAGAAGACCAAGAGTTCCCACTGTTGGAGAGGAGAAGTTCATGGCAAAGGAATGGGAATTGGTTCAAACTGCTGTGTCTTTATGAGACGTAGAGAACGGGGGGCATCTGCATGTGTGGTTCCCACCATGAAGCACGGAGGAGGTGTGATGGTACAGGGGTGCTTTGCTGGTGACACAGTCTGCGATTTAGTCCAAATTCAGGGCACGCTCCACCCGCATGGCTACCACAGCATTCTGCAGCAACATGTCGTTCCATCTGGTTTCTGATTTGTGGGACCATCATCAACAGGACAGTGACTCTAAACACACCACCAGGCTGTGCAAGGCCTATTTAACCAAGAGGTGATGGAGTGCATCATCAGACAGCCTGGTCTCCTCAATCACCTGACCTAAACCCAGTGGAGATGGTTTGGGATGAGCTGGACTGCAGAGTGAAGGTAAAGTGTCAACAAGTGCTCAGCATGTATGACAACTCCTTCAAGACTGTTGGAGAAGTAGCTCATGAAGCTGGTGGAGAGAATGGCAACAGTACAAGCTGTTACCAAAGCAAAAGGTGGCTACTTTGAGTAATCTAAAATATAAAACATACTGCTTTGTTTACACTTTTTTGCTTACTGCACAATTAGTTACTTTATAGTTTTATGTCTTCAGTATCAGTCTATGGTGTAGAAAATAAGAAATATTAAGAAAAACCATTGTGAGGTGTGTCCACACTTTTAAGCTGAAAGTCAGGTTGTTTAGAGAGTGAGCAAGCCAGGAGGCTGAAAGAAACGCAGATTCATGATTATATATCTATTCTGTGCCATGAAAGCAAAAAAATATGCCTTATTCAACTAAACTGAATGACAAATGAAAGTGATGTGGGTGAGAAATGAATTCTGTACAGTTAGAAAAAACTGTGTGCATAGCACTCATCTGTGCACCTGATCCAGTGTTAACGAGGCATATGATACGGTCAGAGTAGCCTCCACGCTTACTGCAGCTCACCGAGACAAACTGACATAGTGTTATTTCTACAGAGAAAGGCATTACTTCATGTAATAAATTTCCATAAACCAGACAATGAGTTTCCTCTTCAGGGTGGCGGGGCACTCCCTTAGAGACAGGGTGAGGAGCTCTGTCACTCGGGAGGAGCTCAGAGTAGACCCGCTGCTCCTCCACGTTGAGAGGAGCCAGCTGAGGTGGCTCAGGCATCTTTACCAGATGCCTCCTGGACGTCTTCCTGGGAGGGTGTTCCGGGCATGTCCCACCGGGAAGAGACCCCGGGGAAGACCCAGGACACGCTGGAGAGACTATGTCGCTCAGCTGGCCTGGGAGCACCTCAGGGTCTCCCCGGAAGAGCTGGAGGAAGTGTCTGAGGAGAGGGAAGTCTGGGCATCCCTGCTTAGACTGCTGCCCCTGCGACCCGGCCCCGGATAAGCGGAAGAAAATGGATGGATGGAACCAGACTGGACATCTGAGTCTGCGGCTGATTTTCAGCCATCCCTCACACAGGTTTATTAGGAGCATAAAGACAGTGTATTAAAATACCAGGTGGAAACGCTGGATCGTTTGTTATCCAGATAAGATATCCAGAAACAGATCTCATTTTAATAACAGGTGGAAACGGGGTATAAGGGATTCATTCTGTCTACACCGCTACACATTTTGACAGCTCATAGCACATGTGAGTAATACCATAAAGCTGTTCTGCATTTTGGTTCGATGGAATGGCTTACAGGAATATCAATATGGAATACAGACATTGTTAATTTATTAGAGACGCCTGTGCCTTTCCCAATATGGCAATTCAACCATTCTGCCAGAGCTGCCTTCAAACAGGTCTCTTGTCAAATATAATTGTCCAATAATTTATATATAATAATCTAACTTGATGGCAGCTGTTTTGGGTTTAGTGAAGTTTAGCGAATTTCATTACCCTGTGGAAATTGGATTGGCGAAAAAGGCAAAAGAGGCCATTAATTTGGAAAGGTCCAAACATACAATCATATTACATTAGTACAAATCTTTATCAAGATGGCTGTAAGTATGTTTCTCAGCTCCTCACTGCCCTTATTACCACCAAGAGAGCAAAATACAATATTTTACTCAGAGGTGTCGAAGGTTAATTGTACAGTGTGTGTGTGTGTGTGCGCGCGTTACAACTCCGAACCTGTTTTACATTCTCTGAGAAACAGTTCTTTTTAACTACTGCTTTATTCAAAGTCAGTGTGTCTCTGAACTCTGTCTTCATTTATCACTGCTGTGCTGGAGTCATGGCTGCCACACCATCCACAACAACACACACACTTTGACACCAGAGAAAAATGGTGCTCTTTTGCCTTGCTGTTGTTGGTCGGTAACGAAAGCCACCATGCAGATGCTGAGCCATTACTTGACACTGAAATGATGGTGGTGTTCTCTGCTGTGGAGTAATTACTTTGGTATCGGTAGACTGTACCGATCTCTGTACATCTTCTGTTTATCAATAGGAGTCTGATGATAGTCTCCGCTTTGTCCACAGGTTTATATAACTTAATGATAATAGAAAAAGTTACTGTATTGTCATTATACTTAGATGAGCTAGCAACAGTTCGGCTAAACAATGAAAGTTTCACAAAAAATATCACACAAGTAATGTTGGACATTTGCAGTACCAGCGATGCCATCAAAATGCGTAGGACGTGAGCAGATTCATGTAGATTGCTAGTCCATGAGCTCCTCCCCAGGAAATGATTTGAACTTCCTGTCACATGACAAATAACATTTACAAGCTGATGCAAATCACTGTCTATAGGAGGAGAGAGAAACTCCATGAAAACAGCCCGTAGACAGCTAATCCTGCTTCCACAGCCATCTTGAGTTGCTGCTTCCTCTGTTTAGACCTTGTGCAGTTCAGCAATTTACAATTTACATTTTACACTGTGGGAGGTCCTTGCATCCTTAGTGTCATCATTGTGTAGCCTTGGTAAAATTACACAGGCATTTAAAACAAGTAAACCTAATAAAGTAGGATTAAATGAAAATGCAATAAGTCAGTTAAACTGAATGTAATTTAGTTTAATTAATGGTTATCTGAAAAGTAAGATATCTTGTCATAAACATGGTAGGATGTGAATGTGTGAAGGTTTGTTTAAAATAAACAGCTGTATAGTGTATTTAAGCTAAACAGTGGCTGTAAAATAAACGAAAAACACTGGTTTCAGCTTTTTTTGTGATTGGTTAGTGGAGGTGTCAGTCAGCTTCACCTGTTGTGGTTGGTGGCAGGTAAGGTAGAGAGCAGTAAGGGGCGGGGAAAAAGTATATACGAAGGATGCTGCACAGAAAATAACGGAGAAAGACGAGGAAAACAAAATACAGAGTGAAAGACAGAGCGAGAAGAAATTTTTTGTTTTTTGAGCAAGTTGTCTGGAGTCAATTATTCAAAATACAGTTAAGTTAGTGTAAGTTTTTTTCACTCACAATAGGTAAACCTTCGTGGTAGCTACCTTAACAAACCGAACTCAAACGGCCATCATCTTAGTGTAGAGCAAGCTATAGCTGCTATAGAGTGCTGGGGCGCTTCATAAAATGAAGGCACCGCTGGGATAGTTAACTTTTAGTACGTATCTTGACCCAGACAACAGTAGTGAATTAAGGTAAAAAAAAAATAGTGACAATAAATAGAGAATATATTAACACTGTACAATTGTCAGTTCATAGGTTTGTTAAGTTAAAAATGTTTAATTCCATTTCATTCAAGATTCCTTTGTCATTGAGCATGACTTGTCAATGACATTTGCACTGCAACCCTCATGTTAGAAACAAGATAATAAGATAAGAAAGATAATAAAATAAAATTAAGATACTAGAATAAAATAAACCAACATGCAGTAAAATATTCGTAAATGCAATAAAAATATACCAGAAATGAAAATATAGTAAGACAATAAAAATGTACTAAACAATAAACAATAAGATGAAATGAAATGTACAGCAGCTGAAATATACTAAAATGTATATCCTGAATGCAAATGGATGACCATTTAGTCAAGCGTGTGTGTACCTAAATGTTAAGTACACAGAAGGTGCAGGTGGAGGTGAAGGTGTAAAAGTGCAGTGTGCAATGGCTCTAAGTTGACGAGCAACCGAGAGGAGAGTCCAGCCCGTTTCAGTTTCCTGAGGAAGAAGAGCCTTTGTTGTGCCTTCTTCACCAGGCGGGAGGGGGTCATGGACCAGGAGAGGTCAGATGTGATGTGGAGGCCCAGGAACATGATGTTGTCCACAAGCTCCACCACTTCTCCGTCCATGAGGAGGGGGGCGTGATCCGTCTTTCTGGACCTCCTGAAGTCCACAATGACCTCCTTGGTCTTCCCTGTGTTCAGCACCAGGTTGTTGGCTGAACACCACTGGGTGAGCTGGTGTATCTCCTCTCTGTAGTGGGTCTCGTTGTCATCTGAGATGAGACCCACTACTGTAGTGTCGTCCGCAAACTTCACAACTGTGTTGGTGGAGTGGATGGCAGTACATTCGTGTGTAAACATGGTGAAGAGGGCTGAGCACACAACCCTGTGGCGTGCCAGTGCTGAGGACCAGAGGGGATGATGTTGCGTTCCCTATTCTCACCACCAGAGGCCTGTTGGTGAGAGAGCCTCTGATCCAGTGGCACAGAGACGCAGGCAGACCCACTGCGTGTAGCTTCAGCGCCAGCTTGTCTGGGATGACGGTGTTGAAAGCTGAGCTAAAGTCTACAAATAGCATCCTGACGTAGGTGTTGGGCTGCTGCAGGTGGGTCAGGGCTGTGTGCAGGGTGATGGAGACAGCATCCTCTCTGGACCGATTCCCTCTGTAGATGAACTGAAGGCTGTCTAGGTCCGAAGGGATGAAGCCTCTGATGTACCTGATGGATGTCTTCTTAGGTACCGGAATGATGGTGGAGGACTTGAGGCACTCACAAACTATAGACAGCTGCAGGGACAGATTGAAGATGTCCAGGAGCACTGCTAGCTGGTCAGCGCATGTCCTCAAAGTCTTGCCTGACACCTTATCCGGTCCTGCAGCTCTGCAGGTGTTGATCCTCCTCAGGGTGGATGTCACCTGGTGCTGCTGCACGACGAGGGGCTGGTGCTGCTCCTCCACCCGCGGTAGGTGTGTGGCTTCTCTGCTGCCTGATGTGTCGAAGCAGGCAAAGAAGCTGTTTAAGGTGTCAGGCAGGGTGGGGTCGTGGCTGGCAAGCTGAGTGTTCGGCTTGTAGTCCGTCATGGTTCTGATGCCTCTCCACATGTTCTGGGGATTGTTGTTATTGAAGTGATCTTCAATTTTGTTTTTGTACCGGAGCTTGGCCTGCGTTCATAGTGCTATACTAAACAATAAAAAGTGATATTGCTGAGATCAGCTCAGCAAGCAGTTTGTAGCAACATAGGCCCAGTCAAACAGTATAGAGCAACCACCAGATTCAGGGTGCTATGGCTCAACTCCGGCACTGGTGTAAAGGAGACGCCATTGATCCTTTTCATGCCATACTGGTCAAAGATGTCCCAGAAGACACAGAGAATGATTTAATTGAAGAGACCATGCAGTCTATCAAAGCACTTGGATGTGTCAGGGTAAGAGGGAGATGTATGATCCTGAATGTCAAGGCTTAACTGTGCTATGTGAATGCAAAGAGAAAGTGGACACAAAAGTCATGGCCCTAGACGTGTTACTCTGGCAGAATATCGCCATGGAGGATTTTTGGACCCTCCGAAGGGGAACCTGCTCAGGAGCAGCAACCAGTACCAGGCCCTGTTTCAACCCTCCAAGGGTCTACCCCTGAAGCTATCATTAAAGCAGTGGGAGATATAATGCAGAAAACGTCTAAGCTTAACAGTGACAGCAAATCATTCAGGAGGTTGCAAATTTCCTCTGGAGTCATCCCCACATCTCCTGGAGAAGAGTAGTTCGATGGCTGGATTGAGCAAGCCCGGCTTATGATTGAGGAAAGTGATCTGCCTGATCGAGAAAAAAGACTGAAAATAATGGAGAGTGTAAAGGGTCCTGCATTAGAGATCCTGGAAGCTGTTCGGTTCAACAGCCCAGATGCAACTCCTATAGAGTACCTTGATGTGATTGAGTGCACTTTTGGTTCCACAGAAACAGGTGAAGAGCTCTAATTTGCTTTAAGAATGCTATGTCAGCACCCTGGGGAGAAGCTTTCAGCTTTTTTGAGGGGAATGGAATGAACTCTGAACAAGGTAGTCCAAAAGGGAGGTTTGTCATCTGTCTCTGCAGATAAAGCACGCCATGAGATCTGATATGATGCTCCTAAACCTCTGGCTAAGGGGCCGAAGAGATTAACCACCTACGTTTTTCCTCTCCTTCTTCCAGCTGGAAGTCAGTATATAGCTTCCTGTAAAGTCCAGGAGAGACGTGTGGTCCAAGATCACTTATGGTGCTCCATCTTTTGCTCTTCTTTCAAGTGTATTAGTGCAACCAACTGTCTTATACTCAGAAATGATGGACAGAAACAAGTTCCTTATACTATTGAATAATGAGTAACTCAAGCCAATTTCAATTCCCCAGGGCACAGTGCTTGCTTACTTGCATGAAGCTGATGTGGTTACTCAGCTCTCCAGAGACTCCTCCCAAGATCGCTGAGTCACTATTTGATTTTGGAGACCCCCCCATTACAAAAGAATGGGAGCAAAGATTAAGACAAATGCTTGCGGAGAGGTCTAGTGCAGGGGTTGGCCACTCAAAGAGCCATTTGGGCTCTTTAAGTGGTAAACCTGCAAACCACAAACGGATTACAGAGCAGTTCAAATCTATGTTTCTGGGCTTCAAAGTCAGCAAATCGCCGGGCAAACTATATATATAAACTATATATAATTATAAATAAAAATATTCCACAAAACACAAAAACTACCAGGGTCAAAATTATTAGCCCCCCACATTCTCATAGTCAATTGTGTATCCTTTTTGCTGCAGTCGTTTGTTGTAGTTTTCAACAAGTCTCTGACACTTCTTCTAAGGAATCCCAGCCCATTCTTCTTTGGCAAATCTTTCAAGTTCCTCCAGATTTGATGGTCTTCTGGCATGGACATTTTTCTTAAGGTCACCCCACATATTTTCAATTGGATTTAAGTCAGGGCTTTGTGCAGGCCATTCAATTACATTCACCTTGGTCTTCTGGAGACAGTTCTTCACCAAGAGAGATGTATGTTTAGGATTGTTGTCATGTTGGAAGATGAAGCGACGACTCATACCCAGTTTTACTGCTGACTGCTTAAGGTTTTTTTCTTTTTTTTTCTTTCTTTATTCATGAGTCCTTCCACCTTGACAAGATTTCCAGTTCCAGACGCACTGAAGCATCCCCACAGCATAATACGCCCACCACCGTGTTTCACTGTGGGCAGGGGTTCTTTGTGTTAAATGCCTGTCCCTTTTTTCTCCAAATGTACGCAGTGTCTCTATGGCCAAAGTGCTCTAGTTTAGTCTCATCAGACCATAAGACACACTTCCAGTTTGAATAATATTTCTCCAGGTTGTCCTGAGCACACTTAAGTCTGGCTTGAAGGTGTCTTTTCCTCAAAAGTGGAGTTTTTCTTGGTCTGCAACCTTGCAGTCCATTCCTGTGCAGAGCTCTAGTGATGGTCTTCTTAGAGACTATGATTCCTGATGTGGCCAAGTCATTCACCAGTGTCTTGGCAGTTGTTCTGGGGTCTTTAGACACATCTCTCACTAGTTTTCTTTCCAGTGTCTTTGAAATTGTTCACTTCCTACCTCTGCCAGGCTTGTTCTGTGCTGTGTGGCTGTCTTTGAATTTCTGGATTATACCTCTCACTCCAGTTCTTGACACTTGGAAACGCTTAGATAGCTTAGTATATCCTTCTCCTGTTTTGTGTGCATCAATAATTCTTTTTCTCAGGTCCAAACTGATTTCCTTCATTTTCGGCATGGTGCTTTCTCAATTGACAGCTCAATGACCCATACTGAGGCTTTTATACCATGTTTGAACTTAATTGTTGGAGTCGATGCACATCACTGCACAAAAATTGCTTGTGCGATGACTTAGCTTTTTCTTAAATAATTATGTGTGGGTGTGCAAATATAAATATTTTGAGCCTTCTAATGAAAAAAAGTATGTTCAGAAATGTTCTGTTAAAAATTCCTTTCTCTGTTAAAAAAAATACTTGGGAAAATCTTGAAGAAACTTAACATTTCATAGGGGGGCTAATAATTTTGTCCTCAACTGTACATGTCTGTGATGACGTGGCCCCGCCCCTGAAGCTGCAGGTTAAGCACATCGAGATGGCTCAGAATGTCACACAGAAATGCCAGCTCACACAGAAACTTTTTATCCCTGAGCTCTGCTCTGTCATTTTTGTGGAGGGGTGGAATTAATTTGCCTGAGGTGACTAGAAGCGTGGTTGTGAATGACTGTCAACAGAAAAGGAGGGGCGCTTGCCTCGACTGCGCGCCAACGTAGTAGCAGTAGTGGTGCGTGCACTGTATACAGGTGGGCCAGCTCTAATGCCCATTTGATATGATCTCGCGGGCCAAATATAATTACAAAGGGGGCCAGACATGGCCCCCGGCCCTAAGTTTGACATATGTGTCTTAGAGGGTCACATCGACATTACAGATGTACTACTTTTTCAGCTCAATCCCTATTTTTTGCATTTAGATCTGAACACTGTGTGTGTGTTTGTGTGTCTGTCCACTGAAGAGGATGCTGAGTGTGTGCGCACTGGACTGTTTATTACAGTCATTCATTAATGATCATATCCCCCCTCAAATCAAATGTCCCACCAGAAGGAGTGAGGTTCACTTAGGGTGGGTTCACCTAACTCATTCAGGGGGGTTTAAGTTTAAAGATAATCCAAACTAGACCTGAGTTTTGACTCAATTAGTTTGAACTACAAAGTTATCTCTCTTTTGATTTCAGACAAACAGACAGAACTTGTTCATTTTTCATGAAGTGAGTACAGGTTGAAGCACTATTGTGTTACATCTGTCAGACTAGTAATTCCTATATTTATCTATAAAGCTACAGGACATCTTGAGCAACACACTGCACCAGAATCGACTCCTGTCCTGGTATCAGTGATTGAACTCTCAGAAGATGTGCCTTTCTTCTTCCTCCCTCCTTAGTTATACTATAAAGCATAGAACAGCCAGCGATGTGTTGAATCTTCTTTATTGGCAGCCTTCATCATCACTTAGATTTCACCCTAACATCAGCCCTGGCACCTGAATAAAGATTTCCCATCATGGAGCCTGAGCACAGGCGCCATGCTCTTAAAATGTGACAAATGCAAATGGGATGAGAGAAATCAAATGTGACTAACGTGTATGGAAACAGAGGAAAATCAATTGTCTCCTGAACAAATGGATGAGCTATTAAAATGATTGTGTGCTACAGGAATATATTATCCTCAGCAGCTGCCAGCAGAGGCAACAGCGACTCATATTCCAAGTCTGCTTGGCCCGAGACAGCACACAGAGCTCCCACTAAGGCAATTATAGCCACACTCTGCATGAGCAGAACATGTGATTTATCTGCCTGCTCACACTATCATTATAACAAGCATAAAGCATGTAATAAAACTGTGGCTGCATGAAGAGAAATAAGTACAATTTTGAAAGTGGACTTGCAGATCATAAATGCATACTTTGCCAAAGTTAATTTGTCTGTTTGTCTTTTAAAGGAGATGGCGCAGTGATGCTAAAGACCTGACTTTGAAGCAACATTACCATTTCCCAACTTTAATAGTACAAATGCTTTTGACTTCCGCAGAAATTTAGAGTCAGGGACCAGACTTCGAACTGTTGTTTCAAATCATGGTGACAAGAAGTTTTTTTTTCCTCACTCCATTTGTCAGTGATGTTGAGAATAAAGAATTAATTAAAGCTTAGAAGCCAAAAAAGCAAGATATGAAACATTAAAAAACACTTTTTGAAACCACTGCATCTGGCTGAAGTTTGGATAAACAGTTTTTCATCATTCTCTGTGGGGTAGAGAGGCTTCAGAGGAGAGGATTAAATCCACTCATCAGATAAAGACAATCACAGGGCTTCAAATGTGGCCTGTTAACACTTCAAAACAATCAGAGCATCTCCGTAGGCATGAGAAAGGTTACACAGCGTGGAAATAAGACTGATTTACTTGTTTTTTGAAGATTCTAAACTTTTTGGAATAATTCCCCCAAAATAAATATAGATGATGGACATGATGTCCAAGCTCAATCCTGTTAGCTGGAGGAACATGTCAAGAAGGACAGCCATCTGCCTTAAAACAGGATACATCTCCACATGATATTCATGGGATAGTAACCTTCTGAAATGACAGGTTTAGTGGAGTCTGAAACGTGGATCCATTAAGGTTTTAATAAACTAAAATACAAAATGGCACTGGCCCACTGTGCTGAGTGCCAAAGAAAAAAGTCAGTTCCCGCACACACTTGTCACCTCTGCATTGATTTTGTTAAAAAAAAGGTCGATATTTCCGTCAGAAGGACCTTTCTCAAGGCATCAATCATAAAGTGGCACGCTGCTTAAATACAGCCCATAATTGCATGATAATCCACAGCTGTGCTGGAGGTGTGTGTGATCATTTACAGCAGTTTATTCACTCAAGATTCCCCGGCTGTTAAACCAAATATCTATCATCCTGTTATGTTAGAAAAACATTTTTTCAAGTTGAATATAGGCAGGGGTTTTAAAGGGCTCAAATTTATCAATATAAATACTGAAATAGAAAAGAGGCAGTGCACAGACCAACTTAAGGCAAAAATAAGTCCTTCTCTGTGTAAAATAGCTCAGACTGTGATTTAAAAAAATGTTTTTTATAGAAAACAATAAAATGTTAAATAAAACATTAAACTATTAAGAAACTTGGCAGTTGGATCGATAGCACACCAGAGTCTTGAGAACAACCTGTGGACATTATGAAGGCCAGATTCAAGGACAGAGGATATGCTGATGAACAAGTAAACACAGCATTCAATACAGTATTTCAACATTCAAGAAAAAGAAAAAGGCCCCTCCATAGTATGTGTCCCTGGATACTCAAACAGGGCACAGCAAATCATTCAATCAAAAAACATTGGCATATACTAACAAGTGACCCACAAGTTGGTGAACTGTACAAAGAGCCTCCCTGGACAACCTGTCATCGAGGAAGAAGTCTTAAATACAAATTGACATTTCTGGAGGGATTTAATTCCCGGCACCATAAAAGAAACGCCGATGGTCGCAAATTCACATCATACTGCTTTAATCCACATTGCAGCCGAATCGCGCACACATTCCTCTAATGCCTCTAATTTTTTAATATAATTCTAAATAAATTCAGACGTCAAGGGGTTGAGCTATTTAATTGATGTGACTACAAGGCAAGCGGTCGAGGCAACCATCTTTGCATAATGCCTTGACATTCCCAAGTCGAATTCACAGAAAGTATTCATGTTTTTCTCATATTTGCGTAAGTGCAACATAAGTAGGCGGCGCAAGTAATAACAGTGCTATCAGCCTGATAGATGGAATGAAAAATAGAACGACATGTCCCTTGTCTGTGTGAAAGAGCTGTGTACAGCCTACTTATTCAAAGGCATGGGGTAACCCCACGACATGTCCCTCCATAAACCCCCGTAAGAGTTTTAAAAATGAACTCATACATCTGATAAATAAAACACCTGCTCTGCTATTTCTTGCTTATATGGCTGCATTAATTGGAAATGGTGACATTTTGAAGAGTACTTTTCACAAAGAAAATTGCTTCATTTTGTGGTATTGTGTAAACTGTATGTGAAGGCACATTTTTTATTGAGATATCTTATCTCAGGCCCAGGTTGTTGTTCAGTGCTGGATGGCATATTTGTTTTTTGCCAAAAGGCGGAAATATCAGCCTGTCCATTCTGGAAACGTCTTTATTGCTGAACTTTTGAGTCCAGTCCTCTCAGTCAGAACAATAAAGGGAGTAAACATCAAGAACCAAACAAACCAACACAGGAGGCTCAGATAAGTCCTGGATCAAATTTTATTGACGTCTTTCATGCAATTAGGAAAACCGGGACGACAAAGATTGACAGCTTCTGTACAGAGCTGAGTGTGTGTGAGAAAGAAAAAGAGGTTAATGTCAAACTTAAAGAAAAAAAGTGAAGCATTATAAAGAGCACTTGGCGGAAGAATTGCCATTAACACATCCTCATAGTGCGACTTTTTTTCTACATCCCTGTCTTTGGAACAATCTGTTATTAACATTTTCAATGCCAAAGACCATAATTTTCTGAGTCATTATGTTGCCATTCATTTAAATGCCTAAGATGTGAATGAATATGCCGTGGTTATGACGTCATCATATAAGATACCATGGGGCTGAAAATTGTTGGTCTATGCTTGTAGGTTTACTCAGCTATAATACACAATAAAGAGGGTTTGCAGGTTCTCACTCACTCACATATTCTGCCACTCAAACAACAGTCAGTTCCTCAGATGATCTGTTAGAGTTTAACAAGTGTCTGTTTTAAACATGTTGCTCCCTTTGAATGAGAGAAATTGGTTGCCCTCTTGTTACATGATTAACATTTGTGACTTAGGGCTTGTTATACTGTGTGGGACTGCATGCAGGCGAATCCTCACTCACCTGCATGCAAACTATACATTGTTTGAAAGCTCAGTGCTGTTATTCTGCTGTGTTCCTGGCTGCAAGTTGTTTAAAAGTAACAGAACCTGATAAATCATTATTATTTCACCACCTCCCTACTGTCAAATCTGATCCCCGAGTAAATCATCCATAGTGCATCATGTCACTGAACGACATGATGAGCGCTTCTCCTTGTCACCTGTTTTCAGGTCTTTCTCCAGCCTATCAGATGACAGCGAAGAAGCCAGAGCCAGGTACCTCTACAGGCAGTGGGTGGGACTTGGTTTGACTGATGTCCGTCTGTCCAACCACACAGTTCTGCTCAGCCTGCCTGGTTCCACACCCAACACTGTCACTGACCGGTCTAGTCACCAGTGTTTCCTGCCAAATGGGATCCCCTGTGACCAGCGTGGACCGAATGACCTGCCGAAGCAGCGGTTCTCCTACGCAGCCTATTCTGCTGTTGGAAGTCTGCAGGTACTGCGCCCTAAATTGTTATTTCCTCAAACAAATGTTGCTTCACCCTCCTGGCTGCTGCACTCCTCCCTTGCTCCTCCTCCCTTCATTATCTTCATATTGTCAGATTGTCCGAGTCCTCAGCCCCCGACCACTGAAGGGTCATCAGTAAAGGTCATAGGCAGAGGTTGTGACTTTAGATGTTAGAGCTTGGCTGACCACAATTAAGGGTCCAAAAGTATCTCAGTGAGTTATTTTCAGCAAGGATAAGTGATACTTATATCTGTCCTTTCTGTCAGAATATTGAACTGATCTGTGTCATATAGGAGAGAGTCCTTAAAAGTCCTCTTTGTCTGCACAGTGTTTATAAAACCATTTCAACACCAATGGTCTTACAAAGTACAGGGCTGGTGATTCAAGGCTGATTTTAATTGCAGTTTATGGAATTATTTAAAGCAGATGTGAACACAAATTCTTTAAATGCATAAGTTCCCTTCATGCTTTAAAAGTAAATCTGCTGCTTTCATTCTTTCTCCTCAGTGTTTCACCTTTTTGGAATCATTACTTCAGCACAATTGAAACTGAATAATAATATGATTTTCTTTTAACAAAAAAAAATAAAATTTTTGAAAATTGCTTATCTAAAGCTGGGATCAGACTTTCACATTGCTGAAACCTATAAAGATTTGAAACACCTGTGCATACCACAGGCTGGACGACATGTATGCTTGGAGTCGTGTCCCTACGAAACCTCGGAAATCCTGTGAAAGCACAAACTCTCATGTTCGTGTACCAAAGCAGGCCACTTTAAAAACCATCCTTTGAAACCAGTTTGCCTTATTAATTTCTGCTGAAATTCAGGTAAAAAGGAAAAACAATTAAAACAAAGCAATTTGTGGAGATGAAGGGAAAACCAGAAAGTCAGTGATGGCAAGTGTCTGTGTGATTTGGCCTTCATGGTGAAGGCTCCACCCAGTTTCTCAGCTCTATGCTTTCAAATGTGAAATCATTTTAAGTGAAATTAAAGCTGGGCCAAGTTCAACTGGACAGAGGAAACACTGTGCATTTTCCTACTCTGCCAGACTTTGGAACCAGCTGATGTGCCTGACAGCCTACAACTTGAAATCATCAAGCTGCAAAGAAACTGTGAGCTCAAAGCTATGTACAGCAACCTCCCTCTGATTGAGTTCTATAAACTGTATGTACTGTATGTCCTGAACTTAAAGAAAAAAAATGAAGCATTTTAAAGAGCACTTGGCGGAAGAATTGCCATTAGCATCCCCAAAATGCAACATTTTTCTACATCCCTGTCTTTGGAACAATCTGTTATTAACATTTTCAATTCCAAAGACCATAATTTTCTGAGTTATTATGTTGCCATTCATTCAAATGCTTAAGATGTGAATGAATATGCCATACTCAGCTATAATACACAAGATACCATGGGGCTGAAAATTGTTGGTCTATGCTTGTAGGTTTACTCAGCTATAATACACAATAAAGAGAGATTGCAAGTTCTCGCTGCATATTCTGCCACTCAAACAACAGTCAGTTCCTCAGATGATCTGTTAGAGTTTAAAAAGTGTCTGTTTTAAACATGTTGCTCGCTTTGAACGAGAGAAATTGGTTGCCCTCTTGTTCTTGTTCTTAGAGGTTGTCCTCTGAGAAAGAAGCCAAGTTAATGACACACGTTTATCCATCTGTGGTATCTGGAACACTTGGGGTTGGATCATTGTTTGCTTAACATTTCCTATTGACAGTCATTTCAGACCGTCAACAGGACTAAAACATTCAACCGTCACTGTGCCCACACGCCAAGCCCCTTTTAGATTGCCAGCCCCCCCCCAAGTCTGTGAACCACTGATTTAATACAACTTTTCCACTACAGCAATCACTTTGGTGAGTACAGTGACATCACAACCAAGTCAAGTGATGACATGAGCTCAAAAATAAAACAATGGTTTACCTTTAAAATCACCACAGTGACAAAGTCAGGTTTCAACTCATAAACCACGAAACACTGTAATGTCTTGTCATTTGACTGTTTGCACCAACTGACCCAGACTGCAACAGACATGATGCCTTAATCAGAGACAGTGCAACGATCATCTTTCCTCACGTTTTATTCACTTAAAGAAGGGAAAGTTATTTATAGTAAAAAATAACATAATATTGAAAAAATCTGAGTGAGCGATTAGAGTCACAGATCTTTCTTTATTTGAAACCAATATCTCAGGAACAAATTAATTCTGTTTTGTTTTAATGCAGTGCTTCATATAGCACAAATGCATATCATCAAATGAAGCTGTATATTCACTAGGTTTAAATGGGTCATAGTCAAGAGGATCGTTTTTTATAAACAGAGACATTTTCTTGCCAGGGTGCCTCAGGCCATCTCTTACAGACAAGAGGTAGTTCACACACATTATACATTACACTCAGGAAAGAATAGACTCTGCGATCAGAACAACAGCAGCAAAGTCAACACAGAAACTGTAAATATATTCAACATGATATTTGCATCATGCCAAATACACTGTAAATCTTTCCCGCCATCCTTCAGGAGTGTGAAGGTTAATGGAAGTCATTATGCAAGTAGTCTGCCCATGCTAGCCAGCAGGCGCGCGCACACACACACACACACACACACACACACACACACAAAGAAATACAGTCACACTATTTTTAGAGGGTTTTACTTCTCTGTGTCCCGGGAACAGAAAAAGGGGTTGAAGGAGACGCTTGTTATTCCCTTGAGCTGCTGCCGGCCTGAGGGCAGATGAAAAGTTGGAGTGATTCTCTGAATACCAAGTTTTCCTCCTCCTTTCTCTCCCTCCCTCTCTCCTTGTTCTCCTTTCTCCGCTTTGCTCGATCCATCCAGCTGTCCACTCGTCGTAGTCTACCCAAAGGAGGGTCACAATCATCCATCACCAGATTATTTCCTAGCCCTGTTCCTGAACGTTGCCTTGAATTAAGCGGCAGTTTGCCGGATCTAAACATGGCTTTCAGACAATTAAATATGGCGTTTGTGATGGATGGATGGCGGCCCAGAGCAAGTATACCAGGCTAATAAGTCCTGCTGTTGGTGGCAGTGTTTTCCTGGTGCTGCAGGAACTATGCACTTGCATCCTTTTCTCTGTGTCTGCCACACGAGTATAATGTGACCATGCTTGTTGGGTGTAATATTGCAATATGCAAATTGTAGTACAAAACCAAAGAGGATATATTGCACACATTCTGCTTTTGTAATGTAGTTATAGGGGCTGCTCGCATATCTGCTCTCACTTTACATGTAACCAAATCTTTCAGTCGCAATAATTAGACATGAATTGGCCCTGTTTTTCTGGTGATAGAGAGGGAGGGGTTTGAAGAGGGGACTACATGCAGTGGAGGTATAATAGTATATTATATTAATAGTATATTTTAATAGTAGAGAAAAACAGTTACATTTTCTTCAAAATTACTGTTTGAGAATGAACAGTGGGGAGTATAATTGAATCATTTGTGCACATTAAATATTAATTTTACAACAGGATTTATGATTTTGTTTTCTTCATGTTACCTGTCGGGTTTATTTAGACAAGAGTACACACAGTGAATCCTAAAATCACCACTAGACAACTTGCTTTGAAATATCAGAGCCACAAGGACTGAGTTAATAAGTTAGTCACTACAGTCAGGTGGTCAGAATCAGATACCAGGTTAAAGTGAAATGCTCAAGACTCAAGATTCAAGATTTCTTTATTGTCATCCAGCATGACATGTCAATGAAATTTGCATTGCAGCCCCCATGTTAGAAACAAGATAATAAGAAAGATAAGAAAGATTCTAAAATAAAATTAAGATACTAGAATAAAATAAACCAACATGCAGTAAAAATATTCGTAAATGCAATTAAAAATATGCCAGAAATGAAAATATACTGCGGCAATAAAAATATACTAAACAATAAACAATAAGATATAGCAGTGAAATGTACCAACAGAATAAAATATACCAATGAAATGAACCGACAGCAGCTGAAATATACTAAAATGTATATAATTTAGTTAAGCGTGTGTGTACTTAAATGTTAAGTACACAGAAGGTGCAGGTGGAGGTGAAGGTGTAAAAGTGCAGTGTACAGTGGTTCGCAGTCCTCACAGTGGGGGGCTGCTGGGGGTGCTTCAGCGCCAGCTTGTCTGGGACAGTGTTGAAAGCTGAGCTAAATGCTGTGAACACCCCTGCATTATATCACTGAAGACACTAAAGGACAGATAAATTCAGCACTGAGTTTATTTATGTATTACTTGAAGGATATGAACACATCACTTGCACATTATGATTCAGCTGTGATTTGGAGAGAGGCTGCCGTCTCTGCTCTTCTTGGGGGATCTTATGTTTGGTAGATCTGTTGCTTTACCGGCAGGTGACATTTGAGTCAATGACGTCTCGTCCGTAGATGATGTTCTACATATTACCACTTGCTGTACTGGAGGGGAATGTAGCAAACACATCAAATAGGCGGTTATGCCTCCCATCAACATTAGCGAACTTTTTTTTTCAATGGTAAAAATATGTGAGATTTACAGGAAAATATTTAATTGGTCGACAGGAGATGAAGGAAACATACAGCCTCCCGGGAAAAACAGAAGTTAAATAAAGTGATGACTCAAAATAAACAGAGTTATTAAAGTTATTGCAAAAATAATAACAATAATTATAATTTTGTTGCATTCACCCTGATATCCACATCCGATTGCAGTGAGCCATTGTTAATGAGAAGAGGGAAGTGGAATTACAATGTTTTGTTAACTTGCTTATTCATGGTTACACAGCAGCTCGGTCAAAGAGAATCAACAGTTCATGTAAACAGCCTAAGACCTTAACTGGATTCTGGGTTTGATGGGTTACTGCACGTCAGCAACCATTAGTATCATTGAGCGCAGCCCAGTCAGCTGAATAAAGCAGTGACACTGTACATTTCTGCGAGCAACAGATACATTAAATCCATATGTTTCATACGTACCATATCAGTGTTTCAACAATAGATATTAAAGTGACGTACATCAGATTACCACTACATGCATATGAGCTGCTGATTGGGTCAGTGACAGTAGTGATTCAGTGTAGTCAGTTTGAAAACGTGTTAATGAAGAGTTGTTGGCACAGGTACTGAATACCTCCTAGGTAGGACATAAGAGCACACATAAGACAGGCACATCAACAAGTTGTATGTGTATGGACACACTGTGCATAGTTGATGGTAACTTTTGAATAGCAGAATAGTAGAATGTGATCTCCGCTAAATACGAATCCTGATGGTGCATACTACATACTGCATACATCCACAGTCATCCAGTGGTTTTATTTCATCTCAGTTTATTATTGGATTAGATTCAGGGTTGTGTCAAAAAGCTAATTTGAATACTAGTCGACAAGATCATATCACCCCCGTTTTAGCCTCTCTTTACTGGTTACCAGTCAGTTTAAGAGTTGAATTTCAGATTAACTTTAAAGCACTTCATGGTTCAGCTCCTGGCTACATTGCTGACTTTCTGCTCCTCTATGAGCCAGAGCACATCCTCAGGCAGGACTCTGCTGGCTGTTCCTAAATCCTGGCTCAAGACTAGAGGTGACCAGGCTTTTGGAGTGAAGGCCCCTTAGCTCTGGAACTCTGTGCCTGAGGATCTGAAGTTTGCTGAATCAGTCACATCTTTTAAAACACATCTCAAAACTTCTCTTTTCAAAGAAGCCTTTTATTAATTCCAGTACAGCATTTTATTGCCAGCAGGTTTTATCTGTTTTGTTATTGTGTTTATATTTTTATTTATTGTTCAGGGTTTTATTTTTTTTTTATTCCTCTGTTATTTTAACTGTCTGGTTTTATTTGCCTCAGTCCTGAAATAGTTTAATCCTAATTTACTCAAATCACTGTAGAAATAATGTGTTGTTATTATTATTATTATTATTATTACTATTTTATTATTTTGCTTGGTACTGTATGTGCTGTTATTCATCTAAAGAGTTAATGTGACATTAGTTATATCTAATACATGCTTAAATATAAACATTTAGTTTATTTTATTTAGTTTAAATACCATTACATGGTGTGAAACTGAAGTAGATCTGCAATGGCCCTGATTGTTGTCTTTTACTGTGAATTAATCAACATTCAAGCAAAGAAATATTTTTTTTGTGGGCTCTTTTGTTTCTAATATTTTCCTGGAAAGGAATTCAGATTATTATGGAATAATCCCAGGAAAGTTTCTTTTACAGGGCATATCACTCTGTACTGAAAGGACTTTTACAGTGGGATCTCAAATGATGAGATTCTAATAAAAAGCCTGAATGAGTATGAATATTTCAATAATTCACAATGTTTTGTCGACTCTTCCAAGCTGACCTCTCCAGTTTTCTATTTCTATTGTATTTAGTACCGCTGATAAACTTTGTCCATTTGCTTCTTTTCCACTACAGTTAATGCATAATTACTTGATTCTCTTCAGGAACCTTTTTAAATCATCTCAATAGGATATTAACAGGAAAAAAATAGACAGAGAAACTAAACATGACCAGCATTTTGTATTCTGTGTAACTGTGCAAACTTCCGTTTGGCATTCATGGCATATAAATAACTCTGCTTTGTCCTATTTTATACTGTCCCCTTGTTATTATACCAGATTTTTGTTGTATTGTTTGACCCAAGTCTGTAAACGGTACTCAGTTGCAGTTTTTCTTGGCATAAATTATTAATGCAAAAGGACAAATTTAATTCACTTCAAATCCAGCTGGATGCAAATGACAGAGTGGAAGGAAAGCTGGGGTAAAGGCACAGGCTTCATTACATGACACGCACACAAAAATCTCACTGATGCTTTATAAATGCTCACTTTTAAGCCTTGCGGGGATATGCTGTGGGGAAAGGCCTCTGTGTAACTCAACACAGCGATAGTAAAATACTCACCTTTTATCACTTTACTCCTGTCTTTTGGATAAATTCCCATATTTGTCCAGTGCACTTGTGTAGAACGGTTTGTGAATTCGTACTACTTTAGACATATCTTGTAGTATATGTATAGTAGTATATAGACATATATATGTAGTCATTGCCGAGAGTAACTGAAGGCAATTAAAAAAATGTGCCCCTGCTGGGCTCTGGTGTTGGTTGTTAAGGTTTGTCATCAGATCAGTGCGCTCTCAGGCAACAATGACATTGGCAACTGCCCCCTTGAACTCTGAGCAAGGCCATGCTGTTACACACATACTCATGGAATTGGCATCGCTTCAGTTCTATGAGAAATCATACAACTGTTTGTACTTTCTAAGTGTTCTGTCCTTTAACAAGCTTATAACAAGTTTCACAACTGGTGTAAACTGGGGGTGAAAACTGTAAGGGATATGATGGCACAGTATTTTTCACCATCTTTAGGGTTGCACATTATTGAAATGTACTCTTAAATTCCCCAGACTGTAAATGTATTCCATCACCACCTTTACAGCAAACTGCCCGTCTCACCTGGTACATGCTTACATGCCCCATGTACAGCTCAGCGTTACATGGGGCATGTAAGCATGTAAGCTGGGTCCTTATCATCATCCAAAAAATGATGATGAACTCATGAAAAAACGATATTCAGCATGTTTGAGGAGAAAGACTGATAAAGTTTACTGGGATCACAACAGCAACAGAAAGAAGCACAAGTGTCTCTCTGTAGGAAATTCAAAGACTGGTGAACGAAACAAGGAAAATCAGGAACCCCTGAACTGCTTTCTAACTGGAGAATTAGCGGGAGCATCCAGGAAGCACAAAGGGGAAGGAGACTTGCAGGCTGCCGCCTAGTTAAGACAAGGAGTGCTGGCACCCCCAACCAATAAAGGAGAAGAGGAAGAGGCAAGGGACAGCCTATTTGGCTATCCTCTTATTCCCCTTACACACTGTAAGGTAGGATAATGATAAACCCCAGGTGAGGTCCCTCTGGGCAATAGCTGACATCTCCCACTGAGACAGCCTTAGATTTAGAGAGGATCTGAGAGGTGAGGAACTTTACTCTTTGAGGGAAGATGTAATGTATGAAGTGCTGCCCTTTATTAGAAACTACTTTTGGCCTTCTGCTGTCAGAGGCAGGAGGACAAATGGGGTCATCCACTGCGCTTCTATCAGACTCACAACAAACTCCGGGAAGAGGCAAAGATCTGGAATATCGATCAGTCAATCAAGATCTTGTGAATCAACGGCTGGTCATGAGTTGGTCAACTGTCATGGAGGATTCCTGTTGTGGAAAGGCCTGAGGATGCGGGTAGGAGTCCAGTAGCTCTGAGGCCTTCTTTGCAGCACTCAGCCTGGGCCAAAGAAGGGGGACTCTCTGGAGAGCAGCACCAATAATTCTTCCACCATCAGCATTAAAGGTTTGGGATGTCTGCTATGGATGGAGCTCAGGAAGGCGGATGTCGGTGATGGCTGAAGGTGGAAAAGGTCTAGTCGCCAGTGAACAAAGCATACAGGTACATTTATATGCGTGTGTCCACTTGTGCATTCATAATCACAGAGTAAACATTTGCAGGATTTGCCTCCTCTGTGTAAACTATAGCCGCCTTGTTGGAATAATGTACACTCCAAAAATGATATGTTATTGAATGATTAATTATATCCCACCAGAATAAACTAAATACTAACATAATTCATCTGGAAGCCCTGCTATATTATTTGGCTTTTGCCAAAGCATTTCACTTGTTATATATTGAAATCATGAATCATAAAATAAAGAAATACATTGTTTTGTAAAGGAAGCTAACTTTGCTCCAGTACAGTCAAATGTCTTTCATTATAAATAGGAATATAAAAAGGAGCGTTAAAGGCAATATGCAGGCAGAAGTTTTCCAAAACTGCCTCCCCACCAGACCAAAAGTGGCTCTTGTTGCATTTACTATACTGTTCTTCAGTCTAAATAATGAACAAGTTAATGGACAGGCTTGAGCTTCTTGAGCTGCCTAATCCCTCATCAACCATAATAATTTAATATAAGAAGCTATGCTATTAAGATCTGCAATTAAGGTAATTAGCATTATTTAGAAACAAGTACTCTGTCATCATACTTATCTCCACATAAAACATGGCTGCTATTAATATGAACTATGCCTCTTAGAGCATAATGAAGTCCTTGCAGTTTCAAGAAAACCGCATGAAGAAAAACAGTTTTTCCTCATTAATATGCAAATGTAAGCACATGTTCTCTGGAATCTAATTAAATCATCTCCTCTATAAGGCCAGCCTGCAGTGCGATTATGAATACTCTGCAGTTAATGTCTGCACCAGAATGGATTCACAGGATTGTGACTATATACTGTAAAAACAGACACGTCAGGATGGTAGAATCATTTTTTGGGTGATTTACAGAGGTTGAGGTCATTAAGTTTGATGCTTTTTGCTGTGTTTAATGGTTGTGCTCCTTGAACAGGATTTGAGTATGACCCCAGAAATGTAGTAAACATTTTGTGGCTGAGCAAGCAGAAAAATACATGTTAAAGTGTACTTTTTTTTTAATGCCAAACCACATATTGGAAATATGTAAAGACACACATGCCTATTAAAGATAAATAGCCAATATATTGCTTAACATTAAGCAAAAACATCCCAAACATTTCTATATTTAATGTAAATCACTTAGTTTACAGTTTATTCAACCACATTACAGTAATTAGTTTACATCTGTTATTCTGCACGTGCATTCTTAAGACCAACAGAAAAAAAATACATAAAGAAATATGATTTGAATTAATTTATATAGACACACACATATAATGTGTGTCCTTTAGATCAGTGGCATGGTGTTTGTGTACACTGACTCCAAGCATAGGAAATCAAAAGGCAGCCAATACAAGACAAAGATACATTTTTTATCACAAATGCATTTCAGTTCTTTTTTTTGACAGTTATTTTCAATGATGGCAAAAGTCAGCTTGAAACAGTATATTTTGATATTTACAGGGCAGTTAGGTAACACTTCGTATTCATTGTTTGCTTTAAAGTTTCAGTGTGTATATCTAAATTTTAACAGACAAATACAACAATATTGACAAACCAACTAGCAATTTTTGTCATCACTGTCACGTGCTTCTTTTTGCTGAAGTCTAATATTGTGCTTCTGTGTGTGTGCTTCATGTTTGTAGTTGTGCATTAGCACAGCATAAGATAAGCTGCTTACTAGTGCACTACACTCATCTATTTCATGCTTCATATTCCTCCACAAAGCTCAAGGGTCTTACCCTGCAGGAGCGACGGTAGCCAGCTACAGCACAGGTACCTGTGCAATGACTCATGACATAAATGTGCTTTGATGAATTCCCACATAAAACTGCATTTTCCTCGATTTCTTTCAAACCAGACGGTGATTTTCAGGAGTGTATGACATGTGAATTTGACCAAGTTTTGTTCCTTTAATCAATAAAGCCACATCTCTCGACTTCAGGTTTATTGTAGTTCAACCTACTGCCATGTGCAGGAAGTGGTAGCTTGTGAAGACTCTGAAAATGGCTTTCCCAACACTGGCCCTCCCCTTGCCTGCCTCTCCTTGTTGTCTGACACAATGACAGTGTGATTGTGAAGGCACTTCATTTACTTGATGTGATAAGAGTTAATTACAGGGTGGATTTGAGCAGCCTTCAATCAGCAGACTGCAGAAACAATCCACGACCTCCTTTGTCTCCTCCCTGTGTGTCTGCGCTTCTTTTCTTTACTGTTTCCCATCCCTCCACATTCTCTTAAGACAGAGCCTAAGAAGGACACAGTCATGCTTACTTTTTTCTCCATTTCAGCCTCTTTCCTTCCGCTGTACCCTGTTTAATGTCTTTCCATTCATTGTGGTGGTGATTCTACATTTTCTATATATTAGGACCCATTTTTATTAAAGCTTATTTGTGACTAAAAACACTTTTACTGCAGAGTTTTCGAAGGAGAGCATGTGACATCACTGTTTCATGACGCTTAGTAGAAAGCTGCAGTATTAGGTAAGTGTAAAAACTGCAAATAAAAAAATTAGCAATGTGTAGGACCCCATATTGTATTTTAACTGCTGTAAATAAGTTTTTCTTTATGGCAATTAAGCAGTTGACATGTGACCAGGGTGAGAGTGATTGCGTTTAAAATGAAATCCAAAGTCTGCTCTCACTGGGGATGAGTCGCTGTGATAGCGATCAAAGTTTGATTTTTTCATGTTGAAATAGTTGATTCTGACAGAATCATCGCTGTGGCAAAGCTGCATTTTCCCCCTTACAAAAAAGTGACAGTCTGCAAAAAAGTCATATGGTCAAAGCCAAATTATTCAATTTTCTTCAAAACAGTAGCTTAATAAACTCAATATCAACAAGTATTCCCAAAGCACATTGCTGGATTGTCTCTGCCTGAACGGCATCTCCTGGCAGCAGCTAACAGGTTAGGGCACCTCTGCAGCGCTCATCAAGATAGAAGCAATTTCCTTATAAACTCCTGATAAAATGCTTTAGCTCCCACTCCTAAAAGCAGGACTAAGATTATGTGACTTTGACTCTTTTTAGCCAGTTAGGACTGGTTTCCTTCTCTTAGATGCGTGATAAATTCAGGCCCTGGTCAATTTTGACGCCCTCTGTTATGATGAGTGTGTGGATGTAACGTTAATGATCAGCTTCAGGAGTGAAACTTCCCTCCTCTTAAAAAGCTGCCTCCTCAAATAAAAGCCTGACACAATGCACTAAATGCTGTTCAAAATCAACAGGATGCAACTGTGGCAGACACAGTGAACGTTTATAATATTATGGGGTAAAAATGGTCAAAGATATTCAACACAGAGCCCATCAACATATATATATATGGGCTTCCTCATCTTCCTTCAAAAACTGAACCAAAATCCTCGTGTTGAGAGAAAAAATCCATCATCTCAGCAGGAGAATGATGCTCGCAGCTTCAGCCAGACAGAGACCACTTACATTGTTAATTTCATTACCTCGCCAGGATGAAATGAAAGAAAAAGGGGAGGGAGAAGAGAGAGATGGATCTAGTTCAAGGAGCACCATCTCAGTGCGTCCAGAGATCCTCCTGTATTTCAATTTGCTGCGTCTTGTACTGTTCCATGGTCTGCAGTTTAAATGGAGGACTTTTATGATGCAAATGCAGGCAGGAGCGATAAATCTCTCTTGCTCTCCTCTCCTGGGCTCCCCTGATGCTCTCTCTCTCTCTCTCTCTCTCTCTCACTCACACACACACACACACACACACACATTCAGGGGCTCTCTCGCCCTCTCCTTCGCTTTCTCTCCACTGCAGCATCGTGTTACGCTCGCCCCCAGGCCACATGAAAAATGAATCAGGCCCAGGTGACGCAGTGAGGGGGTGGGGAGGGGGAGAGAGGGGTGATGGAGAGAGAAACAGAGAGGGAAAGAGAAAGAGAGACCCCAAAAAGTAATGCTTTGACTTTCAACAACTTCTAGGCCACTTCAATTTGGTAGATGATAACACTTGCTCCGTCACATAGACACGTGCACCTACACACAAAACACACTTGGCCGGAGTAATTCCAGTGTGCTGTAAGTAATCCAATTGTGTTGTCTGTCAGTGCGATGTTATTGATTAGAATGACTACATTAGGACTGATTACATGCACACTGGCAATTCATTAAATCCTTATAATCACTTCTAGAAAGTCTGTTGTTCAAGTTCCACACACTGAAGTTTGGATTGAGTTTTTGTCATGAATTTCATATCTGTGCCCAGAGATAACCCTTGATCCACAAACCAGGTTATTTTCTCAGACTTTAAAAAGCTCCTCCAGAGTTACAGATTACATTAGACAATGGTTTTCACTGGCTGACAAGTACTACCCATGAATAACTGACTCCTAAAAATCGGTGGAGTGGCTCTGGTATTGTCTTAACATGAGCAGCCAAAGGTGAATTTTGCCAAATAAAAAAATAGCTATAAGTTAAAGCTGGAAATTACTGTTCAAAAGATGATTTGGGCATATAAACACATACGTGACGTGACACCTGGGTGACAGATTGTGCACAAACATCTTGAGAAAATGTGATTACGTGTGATTTCAGTACCCGCTGATCCCTGAGCCTCTGTGGTTTCTCCTCCGCCAGGGAGAGGTGGTGGACGTCCAGTACGGCAGTGTGGCTGATCTGAGGAGAGCCAAAGACAGCCTGAACCTCACCAACCAGATTGCTGTGGTCAAGCTTGGCCAAGCACCTTTGCTGTACAAGGTAAGATCAAATCAGAGCTCCGCAAAGAGCTACTGCTCTGCTCTGCTGATAAGAGAATCACACATGTGATTTAACGCTGTACTTGAGATCTACCTGATACTATAATCCTGCAGCAGGATAAATATTCACTCAGACTCAGCAATGAGATCTTCTTACCTTTAAAATGAGTGCAAGCGTAAGATGTGACAAAAAATGATTTTCACATAATGAGAGGGTTTAATCTTGGGTATGTTAATATACTTGCATGCTACAGCTCACTGCCCTTTGAAGAAACCAAGTACAGCTTGCTGCACTGGGATTTGTATACTGAACAGGGTCTAAGGTGTATGACTAGCCATGCATCGCTAATTCTTTATGAATCTTTATTCTATTTTTTATGATTTTTGCCTTAAATGCATCATTTCTGACTCCTGCATCTGCACCTCCTCAGTGCTACGTTGTCTGAACTCATTTGCCTTCATGAGAAATAACATTAGTGATGCATTGATTGATTAGGCCTGTTCCTGCTTGGACGTGTGCCATGTTCAGCTCAAAGCGGTTTTCCAATCAATTAGAAGATGACAGGGAAAATATCAATTCCAGTCCAGTTCATCAAAACATAAACATCTACTTACATGTTAATTGCTGATAAATTTGTCTTCATTTTCTATTAAATTAAAAGTAGTTCAACTGTATGAACCTGAATACGCTTCATGTGTACTGCAGTTTTGACTGATGGAAATGTATCCTGCACTGTAGCTTCTGACACAATTATATCCACTTATGTTAGATTTCTGAATGAATATGGACACACTCTAGTCAAATTTTCTGTGATACTATTAAACTGTGATATAGAATTGTTGACAAAGACTTATACCATGTTGTACCACTGCTAACCTCTTGCACCAGGCGTATGATGCAAAGACCAGTGCAGAAACTTGACCTCCCTTTCTTCTTGCATTGGTCAGTAAGCAAACTAACCTAATCTGACAGACTGTTTGCAGTGATTAAACTAGTTTGTGTGAAAACATATGTTTGTTACTGATATTGAATGATTGTTTGACAAAGAGATATTTAGCATCTTAGCATCAGCACTTACCACAACAATTAAGTTAAAATTCTGTGCCTGTGTTTATTGAAAGTCTGAGAATTAGCTGTAGCTGTATGGACCTTGAGCTGGAATTGTTTTATTGTTGTTCAAACAAAAATAAGAATGCAGGAGAACCCACGATGGCCACGAAACTCACCAAAAACATGACTTTTACCGTGTAACACACATACATGCTGTACATTCATATATTAATCAATCTACTTTTATTTGTCATCTCATGCTTTCATGCACATCCCATGAAGAGGCTGACTAAGACATCTGAGCAACGAAAAAGACGGACTACTTTCTTTCCCCTGTGGACATGACTGATTACATTTTAACCCCAGAAGTGAACACAGCTGTATTTAATGTTATATACATGATGAAACACCACATCGTTATGTCCTAATTAGCATAAATGAGTCATCTGATATTAGACATTTTCAGTACGACTAGAGACTGCTGTGGCCACTTCTGGATTGTCATTGTCTGTATGTGATTGGAGAGACCTGAATGTGTTGATACTCTTTGTATTAGGCAGATCCTGTTAGCACACTGGTGTCTGCAGCCAGCAATGCAATTTGCACCCAAAGCATCACCAGAAATGATCTTTCTTAAACCTAACCAAGAAGTTTGGTGCCTAAATCTAACCAAACTGCAGCTGAAAACTGAAAATCTTCTGATATATTTGTCAAATCATAATATCAAATAGGAGACAATATGCAAAGAATGCTATTTAAAAAATATCTTATTATATCTTATTATTGATGTACTTGATAGAGTTTATGTTCATGTAATGCTGACATGGGTGTTTTGTAATCACACCGCAGGGACCTACTAAGGACCTTTAACTTTTATATTTTGGTTGAAAATTTCACTTATTGCAGTTCAATGCATATGGGCCGTGCATTTGCTAGAAAATCATCATTGCTTTATTCATACAACAGCAATGCTGAGCGTGCCTTTAATTGATAAGTGACAGACTAATAAGCCATAACAGGAGCAAATGGTGGCTACCAAAAAAAAAAAAAAGACAGGAAAATAAAGAGGGGTCACCATACTGTATTTACATATTCACAGTTAGACTTTTAAAACCCCATTAAATCAGACTGCACCCTTCCAGCAACAGGCTGCTGACCCATTTTTCCTTCTTGCCCACAGTTTTTGACAAATTTGATCAGGTGTGCTTCATAATGTCTCTGTGTGTCAACAGCTGAGAGAAATGATCGCCCTTTACATATAAATGTGGACGATGATTGATGAGCCTTGTACTCTCACTAATGAGTGTGTGACTGCAGGCCCAATGTTGCACACACAGCTAGATTTGTGTTTGATACACACATGGAACACATGTTCTGACCATGTTAGCTGAACTCATTTGGTTCCATTAAGGGTTTTTTTTGTATATCTCAATACTGAGTTCACTTAGACAAAACACTTCACACAGTCAGCGCAACAGAAGTCAGTGTGCAGTAAACTCTTGATCTTGGATCACTTGTCATTACTTTGACACAAAATGTGGTCACATCTCTCAACATTCATGAAATGTTTTCTCACTCAAACTCAGCCACCCCCAAAACTCTGTGTATTTGTACTCCATTCTGCACATTTACACTAAACTGTTGAAACTGTTAAACATAACACAAAATAACTGTTAATCAGACTTCAATTTACTACATTCTGTTGCATCTACGTCCAAAAAGAAATGTTAAAAAGAAAGAAAGAAAGGAAGAAAAATGCTGGATCTCTGCAGAAGATTGCCAGGGATGGATGAACAAACATTCCCGCCCAGGTGTATTGCAGGTGAGGACATGAGGTGCAGATGAGATGTGGAATAGAGCTTGTGGCCAATATATATATAAAAAAGCCTATGAAGTGTATAGAAGTATTGAGTACTTAGCTACACGTTGACAGAACCGAGAACTGTGTTGACTTTTAAAAAAAGTGAACTCAGCATAGAAAAAAGTGTAATACCATCTAATTTCAACATCAATAGAAAATCATAATATGATCCTATCTCAGCATATTGTCGTATTCCAGCAGTTATTTATAATACATGTGTTGTTTCTTGCTTCTCATCGTAATCTGTGACGTCCAGTCAGCACAATGTCAAGATCTGTGAGCATCAGTTGGAATTTTTCTGCTGAAAGTTTTCGTGCTGATTAATGGTTTTCAACACATTTGTCATGTAGTTGCTGTCAGTGTGAATGTCAGGGTGTGTTCTGCATCCGTGTTCTTATGAGAGCAAGTGTGCAAAAGCACGACTTTCCCATGTCTAAGTGTGTGTATGTGTGAAAGTGTGTGCATGTCAGTGTCCAGACCACACAGCTTACACTGTGTGTGTGTGTGTGTGTGTGTGTGTGTGTGTGTGTGTGTGTGTGTGTGTGTGTGTGCAGTGTCCCTGTTCACTGAAGGACAGAGTTGTGATGAGAGGAGAATGACCGTGGCTGGTGTCACATATTCAATAAAATAGTCATCTACGCTCATAAAAAACAAGGACGCTACATCTCCCTTGGACAACAATGAAATAGTGCTCTGCACAGCAGCAGCTGCAGCACACTGCCTCCCAGCCAGCTACTGTTGTCTCCCAGTGATGCTGGCTAACTAAACAGCAACATATGACCTTTGACTGTCATGAGGAAAACAGCCAGTCATACAAACCAATGTTTACTTCAGAAAGATAATAAACAGGAAATCACTTCAGTATTCATAAACGCACCTTCTTTCTAAATATATTCGACAAGGAGCATTCGATATAGAGCCAGTTGTGGTCGTGTGAGGTGAAAAACAAAGCAATACAACATCACATTACTGATGCACACTGTTTGACTGCCAGCTGATCTCATGGACGCATTGTGCAGAAATGACACCGCTTTCACACTTATATCCATTGGCTACAAAGATACACACACACAAACAAACATGCACCATTTTTGTACTCAGAAATACTTGTAAATAAAAATACAACTGCTGCTGACTTGTTGCACACATGCTTTCTGGGAGTACGGAGACAATCCCACAGAGAAGCAGCACTGAAAATGTGATCCTTGCAAAACCAGCGATGTCCAGTAGTCTACAAATTCCAAAAATATAATGTATATTTAGGTACAGACTGAATGGAAATGTGAAAAGGGGAAGCCAATGATGAAGCTTCTCTAGCCCACTCATTTGCTATTCATTCTTCCCGCTTCCATTGATCCTCTTTCCAGCAGCAAATGGGATCTCCGACAAACCGACTGCGCTCTGCCTGCCCAGCACCAAAAGAGACAGGCGAAGTTAGTAACAGCTAGTGAACATAGTGAAGCATTTACCCACTTAAGAGCCAGATATTTCCCTTGCTTTGCTCGAGAAATTGTATATGTAGAAATTGGCAGTTCCTCCTAAGTGAATCTGTGTTTGAATCATTTAGTGTGTTGGTGCGAGTAGCTAACATTAAAACACAGTGTCAAATGTTTTTGCACGTCTTTGTGTGTTTGTGAGAGTTTGGATGCATCGTCTCTCTTTCTTACTCACTGTGCCTTTGTATTTTTGTGTGTGTGTGTTTGTGTGCAGCTATCCCTACTGTCTGAGCTGGGTTTTGGAGGTGTTTTGCTTTACATTGACCCATGTGATGCTCCCCCTGGCCACCAGACCTGGCATCAAGCCTTCAGAGTCACTCTCAACCCTGGAGGAAATCCTGCAAATGGTGAGTGTATGTGGCTCAGTGAACAGAGTGTATTCTTCTATGTAAAATCCACTTTTAGTTATCTATTCAAGTTCGGAAACACAGATGAGAATATTAGTTTTGGCTGGACTAATCATAAATGATGTAAAGTAATCATCAAAAACAACTTTATTTTATTAGTGGCTACGCGTTTTTTCATCTTCCGCCAGAATTTCGGTGTGTAACTAGTCCCGCAGCTTTAAGAAAGCCCTCACAAACTATATATCAAAACATGCCGCTCGATCGGGAATGGTGTGCTATGACTTTTATAGCTCTTTCGACAATAATTCGCAAAGTATTCGCAAAAAACTGCGAAGAATTTCCCATAAGAAATGAATGGGAAGTTTCCTCAAATTTCAGCCCGCTGTCCGCTGCTTCGCCATACTTTCTCCTAGAGACTTCATTCAAAGTTTAAAACGTAGATAATTTTGTCGGCTCAAAATGAACCTCGACACATTTTTTGATATCTCTTATGGTTTTCGAGCTATGACCATCTGAAGACCATAAAGTTTCTCAAAAAAATGCTCAGAATATCTTCCCCTAGAGTGGATGACATCATCAGTTAGAGTGAAAGAGCCAGTGAGAAATCGCCTGAAATTTTTTTCTAAAACTGCCGTAAAATCCAAACGGTGAATAGGAGACACATAATTTTTGGATCTTTTTGTCGACAAACCTTTCTTCTCTCATCAAATTTCAATTTTAGAAGGTTAGCCCCCACAAAATTTAAATAAAGAGGGATCTTGCACCAGCTGCCCTGCTCTGCTGCTCCATGTAAGGTGTGCTCCAACACACCTGATTCAAATGCTCAGCTCGTTACTGGGCTCTGCTGAGGCCTGATAACGAGCCATTCATTTGAATCAGGTGTGCTGGAGCAGGGATACATCTAAAACATGCAGGGCAGTGGTACTCCAGGACCAGTGGTATAGATAACACCAGCAGCCCCCTCTTGCCACTGTCAAAATTTCGGCAGTGTCAAGTCATTTTTGGGCTTCTTGTGACAGTACACAGTTGCAAAATTAGCTAAATATAAGTATCTGAAAGTTTATACCCTGAAGGACAACATTGAAGCAAAGATCACATGCTCATCACCTTTCATAAAATTACACAAAGCTACACTAGGCTCTGATTTATGGTGAGACAAAAACAAAAAGAAGAAGCAGCCACCTTTTTCCACTATGATAAGCCAAAAAAAGAAGAAAGAAAATTAAAAAATACAATGATATTTAAGCTGTGGGAAACAGGCACATCTCAGTTCAAATACAGTTCTCTTTGGATTCTGTTCAATGCTTAAAACTTAATCACATTTCCTACCTTGGCCTGAGGCAGAGGACGTTATATCTCTCTTTATCTCTGTGACTCTGTTCTACTGTATTTAAATCACCCTCCCAAGATAGATGACCTATCTGACACTCAGTCTTGTCCCCACTTCCTGTTTTTCTGCCCGGCCTGGCCAATAGGGACGTGTCATTACCGCTGAAGTATCTTTAGTCCTTGTAAGAGTCCCAGTACCACAGTGGCAAGACCCAGTAGAGCCCCAGCAGATGTCTGGACTGCTGCGTGAGCATGTGTAGGAGTGTGTGTGTGTGTGTGTGTGTGTGTGTGTGTGTGTGTGTGTGTTTAAATGGAAGAGTGAGAGAGAGAGAGAGAGAGAGAGAGAGACAGATGCTGGCTGTCTAGTCTCTCACCAATCGCAATGCTCTCTGGTCCCCGGTGCTAATACAGCTCAAAAGAACAGAAGATGTGAAAGGACACCTCATTACTCATATCAACCATACTTTATTCAACTGCCAGGGACTGCCGAGGTTAAATCTGTTTTTTTTAATATTCAATGAAATTAATAATAAGAAAATATGTCTTAACAGCATGTTCTACCCATTAGGTCTTTAAAATGGTATCAATCTGCAGTTTCCAAGTATTTCATGAAAGATTAAAAGTGTCTCACAGTTTCCCTGCTGTACCCTGTGGAGGCTTCTTTTTTCTTTTTCTTTTTTCTTCCTGTGAATTTTCCTTTATTGCTCCTCGGGGAGGATTCACATGTTAGAGCAGCACATGATGCAGGCCGAGAACTGAGACGATGAAATTTGCATTGAAGAAAGGAGAGAACTTACTCTGATGGAAGAATCCTGAAGACTTCCATGAAATCAGCCCCCATTTTTGATACTATTTCTGGTTGACATTTTTTTCTGCAGTGGCCATCCAGTGTATTTACATTCAGTAACTGCATCTCAATCCGTTTGTCACTGGCAGTATGTCAGTGGCAGAGTCTGTCATTCCAACACTGAACTCAGATTACTGCGCTGACACATTTCACACAACACATTGCATGCACGTGGTCGAGCACAGTTTTATCAGTGCCTCGCTGTTTACTGTTCACTCTCTTTACGACGTGACCAGCGATAGGGAAACATTCAGTACAAGGCTTAAAGATCTAAAGGGTTGGAAAATATATCTGATGCCACAGCCACCTCACGAATGGTTAAAACTATTAACCAGCACAAAAATGCCAATTACCAACAAATCACCATCTGAACAGACACATTTAAACAGTATTATACAAACTCTAATGTTACAGTAATATTTGCATTTACAACATAAAACAGCAAACTTAAAACTATTCAGTCTAGAAAGGCATGATGGGAAATGTGGGCCTTCGCTTTAGCTCCATAGCGCCAACTTTCAGAAAGCTTCATCAGCTTTGCAACTTAAAAACAGGTCTGATGAAGTATATCTGCAAAATTCCTGTCAAAAGCAATCATAAGGTAAGCTAAGATCGCCATAGAGACCAGGTTATGCCGAGGCTATGGTAGCAATAATGCTATTATTACAAACCATAATATAACTCATCATACTTTTTGTGTTACTTTTGATGAAAGTAACACAAAAAAGACGGTTTAATGAGAAACCATCACTCTACACAGACAGCAGTAGTACACTGTATGGATATTATATTTTAAAAGTAACTTTCTATATTTTTATAGAAGTTGACCTGTATGCAAAACTTGTGATATAAATTGGATGTAAAACTTATTTTGCGCACAGGTTGTCTTCTATGCATTAAATGTAAACTACAAACATGATATGACATGAGTTTCCACTTTTAGTTTCAGCCAGTAATTACAAATTATCTAATCCTCTGCCTGCAGCTCTGACGCCCATTTGAGCATCACAGATGGGAAATCTACTGTATGTGCTGTCATTTGTGACAAATGCAGATTATTTGGTGGAAAAAAGCTGTCTGCAAGTCTGTTCCTTCATTACAAATTAGCCTGTCCACCATCCCAAACATATGCTTTCATATATAGCCAATAAAAAATGACTGTTTTCATGTATGTCAATGCAGCTGGCACAATTTTGATGTGCTGCCTGTAGCTTGTCAGCCATTCAGCTGCATAATACACGTCTCATCCCAGATATGTTCATTTGTTTCAGCCTTATCTAATTAGATTTCTAATGATGCAAGTGTTTAAAGTTCAGATATAAATCTCTGCACATTGCTTAGAATATGAGCACTTTAAAATAAGTAGACAGTGATATGCAGAGTTTTGTGGGGTCTTTTGTAGCAATGGACTTTGACAATGGACATTATCATTTGAGACATTTCAAGGTTTACATTTTCATCGACATAGGTGCCCTTTGAATCCTGGAAGCTCTCAATCATACACAATAAAGTACTCAGGTTATTTCCACTGCTTTCCATTATATTCTTTTATGTCATACGGTGTGAGGTCTTGTGTAGAGTATAACTTACAGTGGTAACAGTCATTACAACAATTAGCTGTACAGTACTGGCATGACTGTATTGCAAGAGAAGGCTACTCTTGAGGAAAGGATGAAGGTGGGAAAAAAAGGGGTCTTCATTCACCAGTCCAAAGATAAACATGATGACATGAAATTATTGTGAAAGACCACATGTGCCTTTTTCATGACATATGAAATGTCTCACATACAGACGGCTGACAAAGGAAAACACCAGCATAAAGCACTTGTGCATGTTGGGCCACTATGTGCCACCAGAACAGCTTCAGTGCAACTTAGCATTGATTCCACTCATGTCTGCGTCTCCAACGCTACTAGAGGGATGAACACCAGCCTTCCAGAAGATATTCTGTCTTCTGGCGTTTTGATGATGATGGTGGAGGGCGCTGTCTAAAACGTGGGTCCAAAGTGTCCCGTATGTTTCCGCTTGGGTTGAGATCTGGTGACTGCAAAGGTCACGGCAGATGATTCACATCATTTTCACACCCATCAAAGCATTCGGTGAGCCCTCGTGTCCTGTGGATGGAGGCTCTGTCATCCTGGAAGAGACCTCTGCCGTCAGGATAGAAACATTTCATCACAGGATAAAGGTGATCACTCAGAACAACTTTGTTCTGATTTACAGTGACCCCTCCCTCTGAGGGGACAAGTGGCCGCAAACCATGGCGGCAAAAAGCCCCCTGCAGCATAACAGAGCCGCCAGACCCCCTCAGTGCTGGGGTCAAACATTCATGTCTCTTGCTGTAAACCACACATGCACTCACCCACTTGTCGAGAATATGGTGAAGAATTTGTCATCTGAAAACAGATTTTTTTCCACATCTCTGTAAACTGGTGCCTATGGTTGTTGCACTGAACCACATTCATCCTCGTAATGTAACTGTAATATCCCTTTCTATGGAATTGTCGATGAGCTGTTCTTGCTGATGCCGTCTGATCATATCCTGCATTGAAATTTGTCGTCATATGGGGACAAGTAGCTCCTCTGTTTTTTCGTTACGCATCCCACTAATAATCCAGCTGCAGGTCATCAAATTTGCACTGTCGCCCACAATTCACAGCATTTTTATACATGCCTCAGAGCAAGATTGCATGTTATTTGCTTAACTGGACCATACAGGGCATGCACCCAGCAATGCACCTGTGAGGAAACATCTGCATCCCTGCATCCACTCATTTATTTATATATATATATATATATATATATATATATATATATATATATATATATATATATATATATATATATATATATATATATATATATAATGGACAGAAAATCAGCATCTGCACTATTAATGACGCTGCACCCAAAGGGACTCCCGAACATTTAACAACCAAATTATATGTGCAATTCAATATATTATTATTTCACTATCTAGGATTCAAGAATACTTCAAACAACTTTGATTATTTACAGCTCAAATCTGAATATGGCTGCATTCAGTCTGGCAGTAGGACTTCTAATTCATTCATTTCAATGCATCATCCTGCAAAATATATATATATATATATATATATATATATATATATATATATATATATATATATATATAGTGTTAAATGTAATTAAAATACATTTTTGTCATTGAAAAGAGCAATTTTTTTTAATGAGGCCTCTCTGGGTCAAGATAGAAATTGGATCCATTAGTGCAATAAAGTAAGCTGCACCATTGTTCCATTCAAAATTCAGTCATTTTCTACAAGGAGGTGTTCTGAAAAGTGCTCCAATACAAATGTATTAAATTGTTTTTCAACCTGACGACACTGCAGTGTTGTTTAAAGCCTGACTCATCAGACAGACATGCTGTACTGTATGCTTAAGAGACCATCGCTGTGTCTCCTGGTGGCGAGAGAGAGAAGGAGATGTGACTTTAAGACACTGAGACTTTCAGTCATTTCAAGGTAGGCCTCTACTTCAAACATGCTCTGGTACAAAATCCCTTGCAATTTACTGGAATGTAGGCCATTTTCCCACAATTCATGTGCATTTATGTTACAAGAACTGAGGTACCGCTGTGCTGTGTGACTGTTGAAAAGCTGTTGCGATGCCATGTTTTGCTTCTGCCTTTCAGGCTGTTGGTGTTTTAAGAGCTTTAAAACATGCTCAGTTCTCTGTGGTGTCAACAGAACCTCCCTTTTCAAATGGAAAAATAAGACACAAGAAGATGCCACAAGTGCTGCCAGTGGAAGAGCTGTTTGGAGGAAATGTGATTCCACTGTTTCCCAGACTTTCCCCACCTCCCACTTCATTGTTTGGACTCTGTTGTCTTCCTCTCTCCAACCCCTCCTCCTCCTTCCGCAGCTTGTTAATTTTACTGTTCCTTGTATCGCCGCCGTGTTTTCACATGCGGCCTGCTGAGACAGCAAATCAAAGCTTTTGCCATCTCATACATACATCTTTCCACATTCTGTTATGTAGTATGTTGTGTATGTGTGTATGCATGCGTGCGTAGTGGTGCATTGTCTTTGTGTGTGTAGGCAGTCAAGATGAACTGACTGTGTTTTTGCATGCATAAACAACTCAGTATGATGGAAGAAGTGTGTGTGCATGTTTGCAAGCCTGCTGGTTTTTCTTGGATGGGTGGGTGTATGAATTCATATATGTATTTTCCAGGAGTTTCTCACATGCCTGTGAATGCCATTTGCAGCACTGCATTAATGAAAAGAGAAAACAAAATCAAGTTGCCTGCAGATTCCTGCAGAGCCCACAGGTTTGGTTGGATATCATCAGCAGGTGTTTGGTGTTTGGTTTACTCCACGTTGCTCCAGCATTCATCTAGTCTGATATGCACTGTGTTGCTGTAGCATCAGTTTATTGTTGGAAGAGATGCCATAGCTAGCCTGCCCTGTAGCTGCCTTGACACTAACATATGAAGTCTAAAGCTGAACTGGTACCAAAAGAAAAGTCTGTGCTACTAAAAATGACTGACTGATTAAACATTCACTGTAACTTTGTTTTGTATGAGTGTAATTACAGTGCAATTGGAGAACATAGATGAACAGCTTAATTTGAGGAGCACAATGTGGGAGGGACAGCATGCACTGATAGGCAGTGAATGTGGTGAAATCATATAATTGTAAATATGGTAAAACAAGGAACACATGCTTGGACTACATGTTTCACACTTAACCTACAGGACATTCAGCAACTATGTCTCCCAGCGCAGAAGTCATAGGACTGGGGATGGGCTTGATAGTGAGTATACAAAGGTCAAGACATACGAGACCAGAGTTTGCATCCTGCATCCTGCATGCAGTTTAGGCTGATAAAGACTCGAGGTTAGGGAAAGATTGACCAAAGATAAAATGGAAAAAGTTAGCATGGAGAAAATTCTGGCTTTTGAGAAACAGAGCTATATCTATTTGTGACCCCTAGTCAGTCTACCAGATGTGACCACTGAGTCCTAAAAGCGATTTTTTGCATTGTTTGGTTGGACAGGTGTTTTTGGAGCGTTCCATAACTTTCCCAGTCTTTTGTTGCTCCTGTCTCAACTAGTTTGAAACGTGTTGCTGCATCAAATCCAGATTAAGCAGATATTTACGAACATCAATGAAGCTGATGATGTAAAACATTAAATATATTGTCTTTCTGTTTTCAGTATATGTCAGAAAGCAAATGATCACATTCTGTTTCATTAATGATTTACACAGCATCCCAACCCTTTTGCAATCATGGAGTAAACATGTACACATGCCTTTAAAGTTGCAAGGTTGAATTCAACCCACATGAAGCACTGGGAAATGAACATGAAAGGCATCACAGCAGCAATTTTCTTCTCTTTCTTAACAATTTAGAGGTAAACACTGCACAACAATGTACCGCTGTTCCTTTTACAATGCCTTCCACCTTGAATGTCTGGCTGTATATATCTGATGCAGTGTCTTTCTCAATGATGTTGCATTGTGTTGAAGCAAAAGTTGAGCCAGGTTCAGATTTTTGGCAGGATGATGCATTGAAATGAATGAATAAGAAGTCCTACTGCCAGACTGAATGCAGCCATATTCAGATTTGAGCTGTAAAAATCAAACTTGTTTGAAGTATTCTTGATCTTGATTGATTGATTATGTCCACATATAGTTGTTGAATGTTCAGGGGTCCCTTTGGATGCAGCGCCATGAGTAGTGCAGATGCTGATTTTGGACATATTTCTGTCCATAACAATGGGCCAATCTGCCTGAAAGGGATGCTATGTTCCAGACTCACGAGAGCACAACACAAGAGGGAAATTAACACTGTTCTTCCTTTGTGGAAAAAGAGAAAAATAATTTGTTTCTGGCACCTTTTCGCTATCAGACACCTGTTTTTTTGCCAAGTTGTCACCCCTGGTAGTGAGGCAATTTCCTCTGTCCTTTGAATGTAGCTGCCATGTGTGAAATTTACCTTTCACTGACTTCTTTCCGTATCCCCTTGCTGTGTTTGACAAATGAGAACTGCTGGTCATCAGCGTTTCATTGCTCTTTGTATGTGGTGTCTCGATCTTATACACCGTTGGTTGTGTATGGCTGCGGTTGCATAATTGTGTTAACCCTTAACATGCAGCACCTATTTCTCAGCGCTCCCCTGATGTCACAAAACAGAGGACGTGCAAACCATTCCCCAATGTTAATTTTTGAACTGGTATTTTCACAGGGTCCCTTGGGTTATTTAGAAACCCATGCTGGATTCAAATGGAGTCAATGAATAGAACATGTAGTCATTAGCATATTGATTTAAATACAAGGTTGCTACAAGACATCTATTTTTCCCCTTTATATGAACATTCATAGCCATGGTCATGTGAATAAAGGAATGGAGCAATGGTTGGTCCTCTACTGGATGTCAGAATGTGTGATTAGAATACCTGTGTTATTGTTCCCCAAGTGAAGGAAGAACAAAATAGGCCTTTATGTAGTCGACCCTGTTTCCTACACTTAGGGCTACTTTATATGCAAAAAAAATCTTTTGTGAAGTTTTGTAAAATGATTTTTTTGGAACCATTATTTCTGTGTTTATGGATTTTCACTGGCAACAATGTTTTTCTAGTGTTATGTCCTCGTATGACACACAACTTGCAGATGGATGGCCAGGGGCGTTGGAAGTTTATGATTCTGACATTGGACAGCAGGGTCTGCATCCTGCATACTAAATCATTTTAGGTTAAGGAAGGATCAAGGTTTTGGAAACTATCATCACACAAGGAAGTCGATGATAAGTAAGACATGGTTGCATTGGCAGTAAATGTTGCCACTAAACTATATTAAACTAAACAGAATTTTTAGGGATAGGAGATCTTTTGGTTTGATCTTGAAAGAGTAAACACATCCTGAATCCTGCTTCAAGTCACCATTGAGTTCTTTAATATTTAACCAAGAACATGATCTTTCACTAACACTGACAAAGTGCTTTGAGCTGCTTAAATACAATCATAAAACATTAATCGTGCTTTAGTTGCCACAGACGGATACTGTAGAGAAGACAAATGACAGTCACTGACTCTTTTGCAATAACATTCAATATCAGCAAAGACCACGCCTTAAACACATTGCATTCCTGTACACAGGTATCCTTACATACTGTTCATATTTTATGCCGTCACAGTATTCAAAATTGACCTGAACCAAGAATTCCTTTATAGTAAGTGTCTATACCAAATTTTAAACTACAGATCTATTTAGAATGTCTAAACAGCCTATGTCACATTAATAAATGCGTGATTAATCCTTAATAAATGTTTCAGAGAGCAGGGAGAGTGTATTCTTTCTGGTTTTTAGAGAAAAATATCTACTATTGCACAGTATCATGTCCTGTTTTACACAAGACATACAAACAGAAAAAGCCATACTGATTTAAATATATTTTATTAAATTTGAAAATGGCATGAACATTCTGGAACTGTTGGAATTTATAATATAACCATGTTGAACCACTGCAGCCATTAAACGCCGTCCTCACTGCTATATCATAAGAATTCATAATTATCAATATAAATTCGGCATTTACCGCTTAGAACACACAACATTAAATAGTAAAATGGTTATTATAAAACAAGTCTCTGCATTCAAAGCAGTGGTAGGAAACTTAACATGTCTGGATCTTGCACATGTGTTTCCCACATTTTCTGAAGTTGCTTCTCTTCTGTCCCCTTGTGTTGGCTTCTTGTGTGCTTCTTGTCTTGCAATGACAATTTTTCAATGGCCGGACGGAGGAAGAATTGAAACGCTGACAAAATGTCAGATGCATGGGAGATGGCCTGTCTTGAGGGTCCTGGAGTCATTCGAATGACATTTTCCGCTGCCATCCTGCCTGCAACTTGATATGGAAGTGAAGACCAACAGATAGCACTGTTTTTGGACATAAACGTCTGCCTTGCTGCCTGCTCCTCTCCATCAGAGTCATCTTCATCAGAGGGGTTGTAATCACAGTTTTCTTCCTGCCCTGACACATCCTCCTCCAAATCATTATCTACCGCCTCATCTTAGAAGATCAGATCGAGGGCCTGTTGCACACAAAGTTCTGCTGCTGTGCAGTCGCTGAACTGGCAGCTCAGGTACCTTTAAGATGTTATGAACCCCCCACCACCACCCTCCCAGCCCAAACTGATTCAGATTTATTACTTTGTAGAATATTTTATTACATTGCATTTACATTGCATTGTTTCAGGTCAAATTTGAACCGAAACAGTTTGTAGCACCTGTACAAAAGTATAAAATTTTAAAATATTTCCATTTCTGTGTATTTTGGGTCACTTTAGGAACAGTCAACAAATTTCAGACTAAAAGAATGACGTTTAGGGTGTTTTTACTGCTGTCAAATGTCAAGACGGGTCAATTTTGACCCGAACAGTATCTAAGGGTGAAGCTCACCTGCTCCATTCCCTTCCCCTCTGACTCAGCGTTCACATGTTTTAGAAATGTAATTCAGGTGGCTGCTCTTTCAAATTAGTTGTATATTAGTATATTCATTTAAATTAACTAATAGTGCAGCGGGAGGGAGACAGGAATGTGGCAAGAGAGTGGGGATGACTGGAGCAACGGGCTCCAGGTTGGAATCGCTGTTAGTACATTGGGTGCTTGCTCTATATGTAAATCTATATTTAAGGAAACAGGTCACAACTCACTCTGACAGCACTTTTTTGGGCACCTATTACATGATAAGTTTGTCTTGTAGATGATTACAGAAGACTACAGTAGTGTGGATGTGTTTATTATTCTTACAGTTTTTACATACAGACTACAATGTTGGCATTGGATGACTTTGGAGAATCACCCCATGTTTCCTGTCTCTCTCTCTCTGCGCTGACTATAGAAATAAAGGTACAGAAACATGCCCCAAACAGCTGGCAAGAAGGGACAGCTAGAGCCAAAGACAACAGTCGACAGTTGGCCAGAGTCACTCATCAACAGTCTGGACCCATAGACAATCAATATTTTTATAATAACTATGCATCAGATGTCAATGTGAAAACAATACAACAATGTACAAGGGGGTGCTCATTGTGATGAACTTACAGAGAATTGTGAGCTGAATCTGCAGCTCTCGGCTTTACAGAGCTTTAAGGTGAATTTCACCTCGTTGTTTAGCTGCCCAGCCCAGCTTTACTGCTTTACTGCTCACTCTCAAGCCTTTCATAGCTTCATTCTTGGTCACAGCAGGCAGTCGCTTTCAGTCAAAAACATACTGCTCAGCATGAACCAGCAGACAGACACAGGTAGTGACTTGCAGGTGAACATAGTGGACAACAAGCAGAGACATGATTATTGGACTGAGGTGGACACAAACATGATTCCAAATGAATGATGAAGTTCACCATATTAACTTTAAAGGTGATGATGTGTCAATATTGGGTTCCCAACTTCTGTCAGCTGCCCCCGCATGGCCATGAATCAGTCACTGCAGGTTTTACACTGTATGAGATGTTTTCACGTACTACGCCAAGCCAAAGGTTGTAGTTATGGTTAATAAAAAGGCAAATGTTAATTGCAGGTTTGTGTGTGGACCTGAGCCCCGGTCACCTGCACGAAAGTCAGATTCATTATGCACCAATCCACCACCTCGACCTCCACAACCCTACTCTCTGCCTCGCTACATAAAAGGCACTCTCCTTCCTGTGCTGGTGCTGAATGTTGGCAGTGGTATAAATTGTGGGGTGCAAAATCAACCTATTTCACCTTAATTGCCAGGTCTAATTTCTGGGCTGGATATTTCAGAATGATTCATTCTCATGTAAGCTATGTAAAAACAAAAGAGTTCTTTTTTGACCTTATTTTATTGGATTTTGGATTTTTTTGTCTAACATAAATAAGAACAATAAGAAAAAGAAGAAGAGCTAAAATCTCCTTGCAATCATAAAATGTTGCACGGAGAGTCTGTTTTGCATTATCCACGGGGGACATGTTTTATTGCAGGGTGCTCAGACATTTCTAGGGGAATAATATAGTAAACATTATCATTCCTGCTCTTCTCTTTTATCTCTGTAACACTTTTTTCAGGTGGTAATAGCCACTCAGCAACAATCTCAAAGTGACAGGGATAGCAGTTAGCATCCATAAAGTCAAACCTTACAACAAATTGTTTCAATCTGAAGACAATTTAAGGATAACAAACATAGTTAGCCCACACAGTTCTCAGCCTGCTCAAGCTGAGGGTATTCAGTATAAAGTGAAACTATCACGCTATGCCTGACCTCTCATCTTACTTCAAGGTGAGACCACTTTAGGTGACTTCTCATCAGGAATTAGCTCACACAGTTTTCAGGAGAGTGTACTTTCTTTGTTCATTCTGCTGAGAGTTGGACTTTGTTGGATTCATTACAGTTAATTGGCTGTTTAGTGGGACACTACTAAACAGCTGAGTGAGGGAGCTGCAGCTGTAGCATTAGCATCAGTGCGGGCTGAATTATGCATGGAGGTTAAAGCTTCTGAAAGCTTCTCCGTATGATTTATTAATGTCTGCTTGCAGATAGGAAAGGAATAGGTCTGCGGGAGGGATACCAAACGATGACACATTCACAATGGACACGGCAGAGTTGTGTTACAAAACCGGATGGAAATCAAAGCCAAAACGCTGATATTATTCCATCAACCTCCAACATTTGTGAAACAGTGGGCGCTCACAGAATTCAGAGTTTTATACATTGAGACAGACTCAATAACTGTGGGAAGACAAATGCCTCACCGCGTGCAGCTCTGTTGAGCCAGACAGAGGCTAACTGCTTTATGGTATGGCTCTGCTTGATCTCCATCTTTATTGATTGGCCCGCTAACTAGAGCAGAGCAGCAGGTTCAGAGCAAGAAGCATGTGGTACAATTCAAATCAACATTTAATTTACATGTTTGACAGTTGTCTTTTCTTTTTTGAATATCATCTTGGGAATGGAACTGACCACTAATGTCAAAGACTTCATCAACTGTAACGTCACTACACACAGGGAACGATCTATATCCAATCTGTTGCAGCATCAAACTACACTAGGCTACATTATAAACAAGTACAAACAAGGAATGATAATGATCTCAGTCTGTGATAACTGGTCCTGAATAATCTGCATGCATGCTCTGATTATTAGGACTGTTGAAGGTAGCATTTACAATGGTTGAATCAAATATGTGTATAATTTATTTGCGATTATAGCATCTTATATATTATTCTAGTAAAATAAGTTTGTATTTGTTGAAAAAGACCACCCTCCCAACAAAGTTTGACATTTTTTGATCCTACACATAGAGCCGCTAAGATCTGCTCTAGCGTGGACTTGAAGAAACAGAAACTTGGCTACACTGGCCTTCATGGGTTAAAAAGTGGAACTCACTTAAGTCTTTAACTACGCTCAACATCACTGCTGGGTTTGATCAGATGGCCATGTGTTGGCCTAATGATGTCATCAGTAGGTATTTAGACAGGCAAATTAAAAGTTTTCCACCAAGTGCATGGACTAAACTTCCAGGCTATTAACTGTATGAATATCACAACCTGCAGAGTTAGAGAGAGGTGTTTCTAGTCGTGTATAGTCTGTCTAATGCTGAGGCGCCTGAGCTATAAATGAACATTATAATCTGTGTTTTTAATCATGCTGTAAGTACATATTGTGTACAGCCCTCAGCCCGCTGAGCCACCCGGATCCCCCAGGCATCCTCAGACTTTATGATATAATCCTCTCGTACTGTCACAGCAGCTAAGTCTGCCACCTGTGTCATGTAGGATCCTATTATCATCTCTTTACAATCTAAATACGGCTGGAGCTGCCTGACATCATGTCAGGAAGATAGACAGGTACATCCTGTTTGAAATTCCTGTCACACTGGCTTTGCTGAACTTTGCCTTCCAGCCTATTTCACGGCTGATCCATCATGCATGTCAAGTATGTCTGTTTAACCCACTAAAGGACACACTTGGCCTTCATTATACTACTTCCTGTCTCCCAAAATGCTTTGCTCTCCAGCTTTTGCCGTGATTCTGGTGTGTCGGGGCTTGTGCGTGGGTGTAGGAGTGGTAAGTTTGGGGATGTTGGGTGTGCAGCGGAGCTTCAAATTGGCTCTTCTTGCCTCATGTCGAGTGTCGCGGGTTTGTGAGGTAATAGACATGCAAATAACAGAGTGTGTGTGTGAATATTTCCAGGCAGCTTGGCGTCTTGGCACTCGGTCAATAACATTATGGAAATGTTCCGTGGATTCGTTGGGTCTCACTGTTTGAGTTGGATAACAAGGCAGACCAATGAGCCTCTTAGCACGGTGACAGTGACTGAATGAGGTGTTTGTATTGTCACACGCTGTATCACAGTGTACGGCAGGAGGGAGAGGTGGAGAGAGAGAAGTACTGTAGACACATAAAGGAATGCAGCTGAGAGATAGAAAGCACAAGTGATCAAAGTTCTACACTTCCTTTCCCTGTTTACTCCATTTACCAAAGGAAACGTGTGCAAACACATTTTCCCTCTCATTTCCTGCTCTCGCTTCTTTTTGTAACTGTCAAAGTTTCCACTTGTCAAATTTAATTGCTTATCAAAACGACACATCTTACTGTGGCGTGAATTGAGTTCTGTAAAGTACAGTTTAGTTCTCGCTCCAGCACGTACGCACTTTCACGCAGCATCTCGGGCTCACTTGAGGGGACGGTGTAAACAGTGTTTACACACCCGGCCGTGGTCCTGTTGATTTTCAGATTGAACAGAGTGACAAATTGAGATGCGCCTCATGTGGATAGTGTTTGCTTAATTGCGTTGACATAATTATTGCCGTTCTCAAGACAATTTCTCCTCCCGAAGAAGGTTTTTTTGTGTGCCATTCCGATGTGCATGTGTGAAAGAATAGAGTCCAGGGGGAAATTGAACATCTGTGTCTCACTGCCTCACTATGCTCAGGAGAGAGCTGAAAATAGATGGTTTGCCTATAAGGAATCTGCTTCAGCAGGTTGAATATCAAAAGAAAAAAAAAGATACAACATATGGTTAACCTGGCAATTACTTATACTTTTGTATAGTTGCAGCTTGAGCTCATTACACTTGAATAAAACTGTTCTCCGTAATTATGTCGTCCTTCCTAGGAGAACACATTTAGAAAAAAACAGAAAAGGCTCCCTTTAGGACACCATCAGATGTTTTCAGACCTTTTGGTGGATTTTTTTTTTTTTTTTTTTTTTTTAGATTATTTTCCTCAGGAGGGTGCACAGTCCCAGCGTAAGAACTTTAAAGATTGATGCAGGCCACTGCTAAATATGTTGCATCTCTTGAAGCTGAGATTTCATGAAACACTAGAACAAACGCTAGTTTTTGTTGAAACACAATGTGTCTTTGAAGGCAGATTAAAAGCCACCTGCGATCATGGAACCTCGTGAGCCAATTTAAAGAAAAAGATGAGAGCACACGCAAATTGGCATTGCTAAGTGGTTTATGTGATCAACAACAGTGCATGAATGTCTTTTATATGTTCTCCACATTTTGATCCTTGCTTTTAATAGTCAAACTTCTTTACCCTAATCATATGGAGTACATTTTAAACATCTATTTAAGCTCAAATCTGCACAGTTTGTCACCCTCCGTTATGCTATTGTGTAACACATTTATTATTAAAGTTTTACTTTTAAAAAACTGCATATGAAGGTCATAGAATATACATACAAACAATTGCAGGTGCAGTACTAAACAGAAGACAGTGCTAAACTCATAATCTCACAGGAGGTTGAGTTGTAAAAACATGTTTGATAGGGTCCATACTGATTGATCTCAAACAAAATTCCACGTTCTTTATCCCAGAGACGAATGAAGAAGAGCAATGGAGCAGAGTAAGATAAGCTGGGGTGACATGAATGCATGAACAATGGATGGGATTGTGGATATTCTCAGAATTTCTCTCTCAAGCCATAGTTCTCCTTTTTTATTCAGCAGCCTGTAACAAGTCTGTTTTTCCTTCATGAGGTTTAGTCTTCTCTCCGCATAAAGTAAGCTAGATTGAATGGCAATAAGCACTGAGGCAGAATTAGTAACCAAACCCTCTATCTTCGCTGCAGTTCCCTCTTCTGGCCAATTAAGCTGGATTCCATTTCTGCTCCTCTCTCTGCCTCTATGCTTTCTGGCCCTTGCTCCCTGCAGCTCATTTGGGACGAGAAAGAGACTTAAGTCTGGCCAAATGCAAAAGTGTTTACCCAACAAGGATTTGTTGTGACCGTAACCATGCAGCCTTGCCCCCCAGCACACAAATTAGCTCCTCTTAGCATGTGCAATAGTTAGTAAATGGGATGACAGCTGTCAGACATTGTCCTTCTGTCTCCTCTCCTCTCCCTGTGAGTAGTTGTTGCTCAGTCACCAGTGTTGTCATTATGAGTCTTGGCTTTGATTCCAGGGGCTCACATCACACTCTCCAGGCAACCAAATGTGGTATGACTTTGATCAAAAGATGTATCACCAAAAGAAAAAAGGTGAGGATTTAAGGTCAGCTGTTTTCAGTGAAGATCAAATTATCTGTAAAGCCACCAATGGTGCCACTTTATGACATTTAAAGTAGCTCACGCTGCAGATTTGAAATATCCCCCCGCTCTTTTCACCCCCACAACCATGAATGGTGGCTGAGTCTGAGCCCACCCAAGCCCCTTTCTTACACTACTTTGTATCAGGGGCATCATGCAAGCCAAAATTCTGAAGATGGGCTCAATTAGAGCAGGGGGGCTGGGGGCCTTACCCATTAAAAAAAAGAAAATAATGATGCAATTTTCTGCAACTTGACATATATCTAGACTTTATTTTAAAACTGCACTCAGTCAGTTTTTGTTGTTCAGTGATCTCCCATATATATTTGGGTAAATACTGTACATTTATTCAGAGATCTTCATGGTAATTATTTGTGCTTTTATGGTTACTGAAAATGACATATTTACTTTTCTTGAAGAAGAGCTAAGTCTTGTCTGCTTTACTCAATAGTCTTAAGTGGCTATAATAAATAATAATAAATATTAATAAATTCACATACAAAGACTGGATCCATGGTGTGAATTTATTTAGAGAACACAGATCATAAAGCCACAGATGAGAGGATGCTGTCATCATGGTAACAGCTGTATTTTCAAACACAATGCATCAGAAGCAGCAGGAGTACAGACGAGACTGTGCTGATGTAACCATGCTCAGTCACACTCTGTCACTGGCTGGTCCAAACTCACTCGACTCTGCGTTGTGTATTATTTTTTAAAAGAAGTCAAGAAGCTGAAGTGTCTTTTTTTTAGGCAGTTTATTATCCAACCTGGTAAAACACGAAAACAGCCTGGTCAGCGGGCTCTGACGTCTCGTGCACAGCACACTCAAGCACGCCTCTCGGGAACTGACAGTTATTTTATACAATAATACAAAATTAGAACATTGCAATAATACAAAATATGTACCTGGTAAAACACGAAAACAGCCTGGTCAGCGGGCTCTGACGTCTCGTGCACAGCACACTATAACAGGAGCAGCACATTCATTTAGCTAATGCTACTGGATAGCTAGCATACAAAGTATCTCAAACCTGAAACTCCTCGGTAACATCCTTAATGGAGTAGTATGAAGAATCCCTCACACGCTCTACATCTAAGTAGTTTATACTTCATATACATTTATAGATTAAACATGGGTTCGTCATACCAATTACCATTTATTTGCCCGTGCTGTGCATGACAACCTACCTCAAGCACGCCTCTCGGGAACTGACAGTGCTACACCAATCCGGTGGCACACTATAGCTCCCGAGGGGGGCGCTACTGAGCCAATAACAATTAAATGAATAAAACCCAATTACAGCAAGTGGAATAATTTGACATTTATACCCTGTTACATTCCCCCCTGCCAAATTCCACTTGCACACTATAAAAGAGGAAAAAAAAAAAAAAAAAAATATATATATATATATATATATATATAGAAAGAAAAAAAATGTTTGACCAGCAAAACATACACATACCAGGCACAAAAACCTCAACTATAAACAATCCATCCAAAAAGAAAAAAAAAAAACGAAAAACAAAACAAAAAACAAAACATAGTAATACCTTTTGAATCCAATCCATGTTAAATGAGGACAGTCCCATAAAATTACAGTCACAAACACCCAGTAATACTACTACTTTAGAAAAAAAAAAAGTCAGTGTGAAAAAGATGTTGGCCAGACCTCTATACCACACACAGGGAAAAATATGCCTGTTACATATTTAATATACGCTGTAACTGTAATCCACCTCAACATAGGAAAGCAAACATGAGATCTAATAAAACCCATCTCTTACTTGAAATATTCCGTACAAAAAAACAAAACCACTGTAATTACACACCAGCAATGATGCAAACCAATGTCCATCCTCCACATATCATGTCATCTACGACACCACCCCCGTTCTCTGATGCATCATCTCTATTAATCTAGTAACAGGTCTCAAAAATCTACCTGCTCTGGACCTAGCATGACTCCTAACTTCAACATCTCCAACAACTGTGTCAGTCATGGCTCGAGTCTCTGTGCATGATAAAGGGTCATGTGTGTTGACAGGTACAGCTAGACTAAGGTCAGAGTCAGCACCACCACCATTTGCTGCCCTAGCCATGTCAATGGTAAGATCAGATTGTGGAGGACCACTGCATGACTGGCTAACAGATGTTTCAGCCAGACTAGCACTGGCAGGCATGACAGAAGCCAAGTCAGGCTGCTCAACATCCGCTGAACCCTCAGATGGCAGGACAGACACCCACACTCTGGTCCTATAGTCTACAGACTCTACAGAGACATCAGCAGCTAATTCCCTCTCATCATCAAGATCCACTGAACTGGACACAACAGACATTTGGGTCTCATCCTGTGGAGCAGCATCATGCAATGGAAGAAAGTTCACTGGCATTATCAGGTTACGGTGCACAACTTTTACTTGACCAGTAGTGGGATGCTCGATCTTAAAAGTATGACTCTCATCACTTTTACCAATCACAACATAGATGGCATTTTCCCACCTATCCGCCAGCTTCCTCTTGCCACGCTCCCCTTTATTGGCAAGTAACACCCGATCACCTACTTCCACTGGTGCCCCACGAATCTTTCGGTTGTACAGATCAGTGTGTCTTTGCAACTGTTTGGTTGCCATGGTCTGTGCTATGTCAATAGCCTCTTTAAGGTCCTTTCGCAGAGACTGGATATATCGACCATAGTCTGCAACCTCTGGGTTGTCAAGGACAGAGCCGAAGATAATGTCTATAGGAAGCCTTGGCACTTGTCCAAACATGAGCAGAAACGGTGCATAGCCCGTTGTTTCATGAACCGTACAGTTGTAAGCAAACGTGAGCGATTTCAAAACCTCAGGCCATTTTTGCTTCGCTCTAGGTGGCAGTGCCCGTATCATGTTCCCTAATGTCCTTTTCATCCTCTCACAGGATCCATTTCCCATCGGGTGATATGGTGTTGTGTGGGACTTGTGGACACCGGACACACTTAGCAACTCGGCTATCAGGGCGCTCTCAAAGTTGGCTCCCTGATCAGAGTGCAATCGTTTGGGAAAGCCATAGATACAAAAATAGTTATGCCACAGTTGGTGTGCAACGGCTTTTGCAGACTGGTTAGGGCACAGAAATGCGTGTGCCATCTTTGTGAAGTGATCTGTGACGACAAGCACATCCAGAGACCTGTTGGCAGAATCCTCCGCCGTCCAGAAGTCAATGCAAACTAGCTCTAGAGGCTCAAATGTCCTGATGTTCTCTAAGGGTGCTCTGGCCTCAGGCTCTGGTGCCTTGCTCACAACACACCTTCTGCAACACTTCACATACTCTGCGACGTCTTTAGTTAGGCCCAACCAATGGAACCTCTGTCTAGCAAGATACAATGTCCGCTGTTGCCCCTGGTGGCCAGCCTCGTCATGGACACCCTTCAAGACCTTGGAGCGCAGTGAAAATGGGACAATGTACAGGTAAGATTTCCTTTTGGTCACAATGTTCTTCGCAACTCTATACAGCACACCATCTCTCATCGTCAACCTATCCCAACCCTTGAGTAGCTTAACGGCCTCAACTGGTTCTTTGACACGTTCCCTCCTTGATGGTCTCCGTCCTCTCTCCACATAGAGGATCACTCGACTTAAAACACTATCACCTCGCTGCTTTTCCATCAATACATCATGTGAAAACACCTCCGAGCCAATCTGTTCTGAGGCCAACACAGTCTGAGAAAACTGAGGCAATAAAAGGGCATGTGGACACACACCGGAGTCACGCTGACCCTGAGCATAAAAAACAGCTGCCACCTCCTGCAATGACAGAGTTCCACCTTGAACAACAGCTGCACATTGCGACACGACTGGCTGCCCACACTCTGGGGTCTTGTCAACTGGGTGAGCAGACCAGCGAAACGCTTCCTGAACACCATGTGGGCACACTGCTGCAGCCTCGGCCAGCAGGTCCTTATAGGGCACTCTCGTCAGGTCCTTATAGGGCACTCTCGTCAACCGGTGGAACGTGTTGGGGTGCACAAAAGGCTCCCTGCTAAGGGCATCAGCTACCACGTTCTTGGGACCAGGAATGTATTTAATGTCAAACTGAAACGGCGCCAGCTTAGCAATCCACCTCTGCTCACATGCGTCCAAACGGGCTTTCGACAGGATGTAAGTCAGGGGGTTGTTGTCAGTCCACACTGTGAACTGATGACAACCAGTGCTGGAACTTATCACACACAGCCCACTTCAATGCGAAAAATTCCAGCCTGTGCGCCGGATACTTGGACTGTGCATGATTAAGAGACTTGCTTGCAAAAGCTATCGGCCTAGCAGTTGACCCATCTGCAGGGACCTGCGACAGCACCGCACCAAGACCGTTAGTGGAAGCATCCACCGACAATAGAAAAGGCTCACTGAAGTTCGGGTGAGCTAGCGGGACTTGGTCCAGCAGAGCCTGCTTTAGCCGATGAAATGCCTGTTTGCACTCATCAGTCCAATCAGCAGCACTCAGTTTCCTCTGAAACTTTTTCTGTCTGCCCTTCCTCCGGGGACTCATCATACCTGTTGTCAGTCCAAACAGCGGTTTGGCAACAGAGGAACAGTTTTCAATGAATTGTTGGTAAAACACCACCATTCCAAGAAATGACCGAACTTTCCGCTGTGAGGGAATGTCGGTGCCTTGCTCCATGAGATCTGACTCAGTCAAAGAAGTGATGGCCTCAACCTTATCTGGATCAGACATAATGCCATCTGCACTCACAACATGTCCGAGAAACCTCACTGACCTTTGCAGGAAATGGCATTTCTTTGGAGCAAGCTTAAGGTTATGAGCCTCGAGTCTCTGAAAAACCATCTCCAGCCTTTCCAAAGCCAGGTCTTCTGTGGGAGCAAACACCAAGACATCATCCAGATAGCACAACAGGCTAAGAAAGTTTTGGTCACCGAAAATGCTTAACATCATCCTCATAAAAGTGGCAGGACTATTACACAGTCCCTGAGGCATGCGGTTATACTCATACAGCCCGAATGGGGATGTAAACGCTGTATACTTCCTGTCTGCCTCATGCACTTCAACATTATAGTAACCTGACGTGAGATCCATTGTCGAGAAATAGGCATTGCCACCCAAAGCTGCCAGAGCGTCAGCTGGATGAGGAAGTGGGTGAGCATCCTTGATGGTTCGAGCATTGAGCCAGCGGAAATCATTACAGACCCTCATATCCCCTGATTTCTTCCAAGCTAACACCAAAGGTGATGCAAACTCACTGCTGGATTTCCTAATGATTTCTCGCTCTTCCATCTCATCCAACACCTGTCTCAGTTTCACATACTGGTCAGGCGGTATCCTGCGGCATGGCAGGCGAAAGGGTTTCTCATCCACAACTCGAATCCGGTGAAGGTATCCTGTAGCCTTGCCACAATCCAACTTGTCCCTGGAAAAGATGGACTGAAACTCTCCAATTAGTTTAACCAGTCTCTCTTTGCAAGCAGGTGACACTTCACACGAGTCAATGTTTATATCAGACAGTCCAATGTTGCGCAACACCGAATGCGGTGTGTCAGTTTGACCACTTGGTTCGTTAGGTAAGGGGTGGTCAGGCAGTGTGGAAACTGCTGAGACTAAGCTCTGCTCCTCATGGCAACAGACAGGGCTAGTAGTCGATAATTGCACGTTTTGCTGCACACTGGGCTGGAGATCACAGGTATCTCTGGGGCTGTTGAAACTTTGCAGCGCCCCACATGAATATACATCAGCCAGCTTAGCATTTCGCCTCAGCGTGACCAGCCTCTCCAAAGGATTTATCACTTTCAGTGGCAGCCACCCATCATCTCTTAGCAAAGCCACAGTTCTTTCGACTATGACCGATCTTGGCCTTGACCTTGCACTTGTAGGCTCCGTCATGACCTCGCTACCAGCCAAATCACTACTCCATTGCTGCAGCTTGCCCCACACCAAGTGCTCAGACATTGGCTCCAGAGTAACTGCTCTCTTCAGTTTGACAGTCCCAACTTTGTCTGAAAGGTCCTCTTTACACTCAAGCACCCCAGCCATCAAGCTCAGAAGTCTTTTCTGCGACTCACCTTCAGTGGGTTGTGAGGTGGAGTTCCCATTTAGCTTCAGGTTGTTGACCAGGTACCTCAAAAGGTTGCTTCCAACGATTAGATTGTCACTCTGGCCATCAACCACTAGAGTCGGCACAACCACTCTACAGCCATAGAACTCCACCTCCAGGTCACACAAGCCTAATGGTGTTGTCTTTGACCCACCACATCCGATCAAAACAACATCAGTGGGTTCTAATTTGGTGGACTCCATCACAGCCTCCTGCAATAACTGAGGCACAACACTAGAGCTCAGGGTGCAAGCCATAGACCCACTATCAAGCATAGCCCTGACTGACACTTTACCACCCAGTGTTACATCTTCATAGAATAGTTCATCATGTTGCTCTAGTCTCTGAATGTTCTGAAGGACTGGCCTGCGTCCTAGTTTTCTCTCTTCACATACACTCTGATAGACAGAATTTGAATCATCATTGTCAACAGGTATTGGGGGGTCACACTCAGGCCTAACACTTGCCCCCGTCACATGTAGGCCAACTAGTTTCCCTCGTGCGGAGTAGTGAGCTTAGAAGCCTTAGGCCCGGTGGCAACTGCCCTGGGACACTCCGCACGTGTATGATCAGGTGCATAACAGACAAAGCACAGGTGATTAGCTCTACAGTGATAAAAGGTGGTGTGTTCAACAACCCCACAAATGTCACAAGGTACAACAGGTTTGGGTGCATTTGTCCGATTCATATGAGGCTGCCTACTGTTCCGACCCAACAATCCAGTCTGTTTTGGCTGTTGCTCCAGCACATGCTCCAGCATGGCTATGATGCGCTCAAGGCGATCAGAAGATTCCTCCGCCTGCTTAACGGGGGATGGAGCTGTAACAGAGACTGGTGGGATCACAAAATTACTGTCAGGTGTCACAAGATGCCTACCAAGACTCACTCCCTGTTGCTGTGAAGTCACTGCCGTGGTCACTCTCAACTGCGACGTCTGTCTCAGGTCTCTGTTGTGGTCAACAAGTCTTTCATAAACATCAGCTACTGTCCATTGTTGTAGTGGTTTACACTTAAATATGAGGGAAAGCTCATGATCGGGACAGTGGCGTATGAACATGGCAGTCAAGTCTTGAGACAGATTATCAACTGTCTTGCCCTGCCTCCGAAGACAGTCCTCTGTCACTTCCATAGCTCTATTTAGCCTTAGCCAGTAATCAAAAGAATTTTCACCAGACCCAGGTAATGTGGCGTAAAAGTCAGCTAAAGGAATGCTAGAAGAAACTGTGTCACTAAAGTGCTGCTTCAGTATTTCAAAGATGGGGTCTGGGCCCCCAGACAACGACAGTGATGGCTGGCTACGTATGCCTACTCTAACCACCTCACGTGCCCTCCCCACAAGTTTGCTTAGAACCTCCTCAGCTTGTTCTGCAACAGGAATTCCTTTCTTTTTCATATAAGCCATTATCAGTGCTTCCCACTCCTGAACAGAGTGAGTGTCGTGACCATCCCCTTTAAAACTCACAGGCTCCTTAACATCAGGCCTCACCACCACGTTCAACAGCGAAGAATTCGCCATTGCATTGCTTCCACACCCCACAAGACTAGGCCCCATCCCACAGCCTAAGCGGGATTCAATGCAAGAGGCTATACTTTCACCTATAGAAAGCCCAATATGTGATGCAATGTCAGTCAGAAATTTCCCAGTTTCATTCCCATCCTTCAAATTCTGTGTCTGTGAATCACACTGGGGTGGTTCATTAACAACATCACCATCAACCTTCAACCTAGCAAAACTAGGTGTGGGAGTAGATGAATCTGGAGCAAATAAAACTCTCGTTCTGCCCCTTCCAAGTGATGGGATGGGGGTGATATTCACAGACGCCCTCCCTCTACCGAACACTGGGCTATTTTCCATGTCTCAGACTCTGAGCAATGAAAAGAAAAAAAACAAAACAAAACAGATAAAATAATGTTGGATAATAAAATTGGAAGAGAACAAATGTCTTAATAAGAAAGAAAAACTCTGAGATTAAACCTCCTTAATCCCACACATGAAAAAAACAAAAAACAAAAATGAGTCTTTGCATCAGACACAATGAATAAAGTCAGGGATGAAACATTAACAAAGACGGCCAGTTAAACCTCAAAATGTGCCCTCTATATCAAGTTGACCAAATCTGTAAGAACAAAAGATTCAGCACAACTGAGTGGTCTTTGCAGCAAGAGCAAAACAGAAATGATATCAAACACACTTTAGTTACTTTAAAGTCTTTTGCTGTACAATATTGCCACCTTGTGGCTCGATGCAATTGCACACCCAGGCGAAACCAATTACCACAACTCCGCTGGTACGGTGAAACCTCCGTCATGTGCGCTGCTCCTCCCAACGGCGTCGCGCAGTAACACAGTCCGTGGCGAAAACGATCCGTCTGAACACCAACTCACTTCCCGCGTTGTTGTTCCGGGCGCGCGCCGCAGCCCCGTGCCACAACAGCGTTCCTCCAGGAAGTAGACGGGTCCCAACCCTCCACGGTCACGTAGAAGAACGGGTCACGGCACCAATGTAACCATGCTCAGTCACACTCTGTCACTGGCTGGTCCAAACTCACTCGACTCTGCGTTGTGTATTATTTTTTAAAAGAAGTCAAGAAGCTGAAGTGTCTTTTTTTTAGGCAGTTTATTATCCAACCTGGTAAAACACGAAAACAGCCTGGTCAGCGGGCTCTGACGTCTCGTGCACAGCACACTCAAGCACGCCTCTCGGGAACTGACAGTTATTTTATACAATAATACAAAATTAGAACATTGCAATAATACAAAATATGTACCTGGTAAAACACGAAAACAGCCTGGTCAGCGGGCTCTGACGTCTCGTGCACAGCACACTATAACAGGAGCAGCACATTCATTTAGCTAATGCTACTGGATAGCTAGCATACAAAGTATCTCAAACCTGAAACTCCTCGGTAACATCCTTAATGGAGTAGTATGAAGAATCCCTCACACGCTCTACATCTAAGTAGTTTATACTTCATATACATTTATAGATTAAACATGGGTTCGTCATACCAATTACCATTTATTTGCCCGTGCTGTGCACGACAACCTACCTCAAGCACGCCTCTCGGGAACTGACAGTGCTACACCAATCCGGTGGCACACTATAGCTCCCGAGGGGGGCGCTACTGAGCCAATAACAATTAAATGAATAAAACCCAATTACAGCAAGTGGAATAATTTGACATTTATACCCTGTTACACTGACATCACAAAGCAGTGTCTGCTCCATAGCCAATGAAAGCTCAGACTGTGCAGTTTAGCCTCACTCTTAAAGGAAACCTGAACTCTCTCCAAGTTCACTTCCTGGGTCCTCTCTGCCTGCAGACTGCAGTGACCACCTTCCACAAGTTGATGTCCAGCTAACAACCATAGGCTGTAGTTTGTGTTGTTGCTGAACTTTCCTGCGTTAACCTGAGAGGTGTGTCTATCATTTACGCTACCCTCATTGATAGAAGTGCTGTGGACAAAATAATACAAGTAGTATCGTGCACACATCACTTAACAATACCACAAACTACAGCCTCCCAAATAACCATAAAGTTGAATCAACACCTCTCTAATGTAGGTCCTAACAAAAAACCAAAAAAGCCTCCACCGAACCACACACAGGAGTCTGGACGAGAACCCTGGATATGGTGTCACAGGCCTGCACTATGTAAGCCCACCATCCACCCTGAACACCTCCCTACAACTCCAACACAGTACGTGAGCGTACAGTTTCATTTGTTCAAGGAAGCGTTTTCTGAACATGATCCAGGCAGTATTTACATTGTTATCACTGCGTAACTATGAAAACAATTAAGCAATATACAAACGGAATTTCAAAGTTACTACAGTTCATCCTGAGAAAGACATGAAGGTCTGAAATTTCATGGTGAGCCATTCAAAAGTTGTCGAGAAATTTCACTCAAAACCACAAATGTCAACCTCATGTTGGCACTAGGGTAAAAGTCAGGGGATCACCAAAGTAATTAAGATTTATCCTCTGTGGATCATGAATATCTGTACAAAATGTCATGACATTCCATCCAATAGCTGTTGAGATATTTCAGTCTGGACCACAGTGATGGACCTCACCAATTGACATTTCCATCTGACATTTCCATCCCTTAAGCCATGCTAAAAATCTCATATAGTCCTAAATTATTTTGCAAAACTGTTTAGGGGAGAATGTAATGGCTGCCTATGTTCTGTTCAGTGGCCCGGTCCACGAGGTTTTGCATTCTTTTATCACAGTGAGGTCATGGGCAGGGAGGCGGAGACCTGAGTCCACATCTTCCATTCTGTCATTTATTAAAAATGTTTCCTGATTATGTTTATTAAAAACATGAACAGCCAGACTTATATGTCAGTTTAATCGTAATTATTCAGATTTTGGACAAGTAATCTTAACCCCAAAACAACATTCTCTTTGCCTCGACTGTATTTCCTCCATAATCAGGGCTGAATTTCTGCATTTCACACCCTGGGAAATTTTTATTCGTATCCACAGTATAAGTATCCACAAAATACAGGGTTAGTGTTTTACTTCCCAACAGATAGGTAATAAATGATGGTAGATAAGTACTGAATCCTTAATTATTTTATTTTTGATTGGTTGGTGAAAAATACTGTTGTCAAGTTTCAACATACTGAGTCTAAAAGTGCCGCAGTTATCCTGTAAAACACCCGCCGTGGGGAAGTTTTCAATTGTGGAACATTTACTTCTTTGTCTTCAATGGTAGCGGCAGCCCAAGCACATAAGAACACATATCTTTATTATCATGTTGGTCTCACTTTTTCAAGATCCCTGTTGCTGATGCTTCTGATTTTACCTCATGACAGGTGTGCTCAGAACGTCTTTATTCTGGAGTGGAGCCTACAACTCCCTCACCTAATCAGGGCAATCACTGAGCACTGCTGTCGTGTTAGTAACTAACTCAACAAATACTTGCTGTGCCTTAAGGCTCAGCTATGCTTGAAACTAACTACTTCATGCAAACTGTCTTCCAGACAAACCTGAGGGTAATGTGTTTATACCTGTTCCAAATGGCCACATTCAAAGACTGGGCAAAAAGCCTGTTGTCATAAAGGGAGGATGACAGTGAGCACTAGTCACTCCTCAGTAATCATGTAGCCTGTTTGTACATGCACAAACTGATAGGGAGTTGTGTAAAGACAAAGAGAGCTTAAGAGACAAATTCAAATTCTACATAACATAATTAATCACTGGCCAATCACTGCATGAAGTGGACATGATTGACAGACTGTTGTGTCAAAACCCTATATAAACTGTTAATGCAGCCCCTGGAGTCCGACACTGGAAAAGGTGTGGGGCTAGAGGTTTTCAGATGCTGTTCAACAATCCAAAAAGCACTTGTTGGCAGGTTGTTAGCATTCTCACACTCGTAGTTAAGTCTGTCAGCGAACAAAGATGGTGAGATAACTAGCTTGCATGCAGAATGTAGATTCCTACGATCATATATTAATATATGATAGCACAGTATATGTGCTTGATAATAATTACAATATATTATTATGTGGCTTTGTCACACTGAAAATCCATGTGTAAGAATGTTTGGTAGAAATTCTCAATCTGGACTTGTTTGCTTACACAAGCCCCAGGTACAAATGGACTGCAGGTGTCTGTAGGTATGTTTGGTAGGCAGTTCTACAAATGTAATAATTCAAGAGCACAAAGCAGTGGGAGCAGGTGGTGGCTGTGTTAGCCAAGACCTTCACAGATGCCTAATAGGGAGTGGGTTTTATTTGTGAGCAAAATAGTAAACATTACCCCAGTTGGCTCTTTACAAAATATATCTTCAGTTTAGTCCTCAGCTTCCTTCCCTGTGTTCTGAGACAGTTGTCTTTGAGGAAAATGTGTTTGGTGAGTTTACTGAAGTAATAACTATTCTAACTATTTGTAAGAACTATTTGGTAGATCGTTTTTTACCAAACAAATTGTACAATTGTATATTGGCCATACAAGGTTTTTGGCTCTATTTTTGCCATCTTCTGAAATGTTAGTGAGGTGGATTGAGAGCCATATTAAATGAAAGAAATCTACGACTCCTACAAGCACCAGAGGGGAACTGGGCCAGTCCATGACAATGCAGTCCCCACCCCCTCAGCAGGGCAGCGGGATGGTCCAGCAGTTAGGCTGGTTAAGTGCAGGCTCATATGGGTTTGATCCCTTACAGCCACACACACACACACACACACACACACTCACACACTGAGCATCCTTGGGTAGGACACTTAACCTCACACCCCAGCCAGAGGGAGGAAAGAGACTTTCTCTCTCGGGGTTGAACAAAGTCTGTCAAATCAAACAGTGTGTGTTTATCCCTCTCTGACTCATTTCCCCTGTCTCTCAGTGTCATTATGTCTTTTTATCTCTCTCGATCCCTCTCGCTCTCCCTCTCTCGCTCTCTCTCTCTCTCTGTAAGCAGCTTTAGAAGCGCCACTCTGAGTTGAAGCCACTAGCCGAGCATGTCTTGCCTCCGGCTTACACACCAACTGCAGTGGGTCAGACTCTTTAACTGTGAGCCTGTCTATATGGCAGGATAGTCCGTACAGTAGCCACTTGTCTTTACAGCAGGGATTAAAGCCCCACTCCATAATTGCAATGCAGTGGTGCCCTCTTGTGAAACAGCATTCCACCCCTGCTTGTTTTGTTTATGTTTTCATTCACTTCAATAGTTCATGAGAGACTGGAAACAACCTTTAGGGTCAAAAGTCTTTCTGAACAACATCCTTATTTCTCTAGTGATGAAACATGACAGGATTTAGACAAAATCATTCATCCTCTATGGTTTTGAGGATTTGCAAAGACAATGGATGTAGTTTAAGGCTCAAAGAGCATGGATTAAATTTTGCTGCTTTCCCCGCCCCATCCTCCCGCTCTCCCAATAGGAAGAGATCCAGGAAGAGGAAGTTTAGATAAGGTGGGGGTGTGGCCAGCTAGAGTCTCTCTTTGGGACCATGTGGCCTGTTCAGGTGAGTTTGCGTTGTAAGATACAGAGTTGGCTTGTTTTTTGATCTTTTTGGCTATTTTCCTGTTTTGTTTGCTTCTTGAAGGAAATGTTAGAAGAGGCTGTTAAATCTAGTCTGTGGTTTAGGCCTCCACCTTCAGCACCCTCTAAATTTTCCACCCCCTACCCGAACAAGGGTCTGTATCCAATCCCTACTTTCATCTTTTGACTCTACCTCTTTATTTTCTACCCCCTACCCGAACCAGGGTTTGTATTCCCACCCCGCTTTTATTGGTGCATTTGGTAAGAGGCAGGGGTAGATGATGGTAGTGTGGCAATTGGCAGTTACATGTGGCATCTAGGCCTGTGGTAGCATTGTAGCAGCTAACAATAGCTAAAGCGGTGAGAGTATGATAGTATGTTAGCAGTTAGTATTGGTAGCTAGCAATTAACATTAACAGTATAGGTGAATCTAGCTTTATTGTCGTCTTCTGTTCCTCTTAGCAGGTAGCGGTTAGCACTTAACTTTAGCTAAATGGTTGCATCTGAACTGTATTGTCTTCTTCTGTTCTTCTTAGCGGTTAGCATTAGCTAAATGGTAGCATCAGTACTGGCCACTACCTGGAGCATCTCTGGGTCAGTGGCAGTGCTGTTTGGATTGTGTAGGAGCAGTGTGAACTGGCACTAGGGGGGGTGAATCTGGGACGCCAGAGTTCACCACCTAGCCTCCTGGAGGTGTAGTGGGACTAAGTAGGCGAAACACTGTTGAAGGGAGGTTTCCACCTGATGACCCCCAGAGACGTGTTAGGAATCACTGCTCTTTGGCATGTATAGAGGCAGATTAGAGCTCCAAGGTTCTTCACTGAGAATGAATCCTCTTTTTGAGCACAAGTATCTTGTGTTTAAGTTAACTAACTGTGTGTGAAGTGTGAAGAATTTTTAATGTACATGTATCGTGGCTTGGTTTGTCCAAATTCTAAAAGACATTTTTATCCTTACCTCTCCACGAGCCTGTTTCTTTTTTACTGGTTATGAGATGCACGTAAAGTAACATTAAACATTGGACAAAATTCAGACACAGCATTCTGAGTAGTTTTGGGTAAATCACAGATGATGTGAACATTATTAGAACTACTTTCTACCAAAGAAATAGTCCCTATGAAATATGTTGTGTGGATTATTCAGAATGAAGGGGACACTGGTCCTGGCTGCTGAATTCTTAAGTTGCATTTGGTCTTAGTTTATTGATAACATTCAAATATATTATGAAGCACAACACGTCAGACTTTGTCAAGGATGGAAAGATGGAGTCCTGGACCTATTTCTATTGTTCTCTCATGTTTTGACAGTTCTCCAAGCCTGATCAAGATGCCATGTCCAACCAAAGAAATGCTAATAACTAACATCACCTAAAAAATGTATCACCAAACCAGTAATGTACAGTATATGAGAGCATATGGATACGATGAATTTTCTCATGAACTATGGCACAGATTCATAATGTATGATTCTAACAGATGCTTTACGCTCTGCTGGATATTACCCATTGAGCATACACAATGCAGACACACTGTACATACAGTTCATACATACTGTATGTTTACTCTGAATGTGTTTTACATCAGAAAAATAAAAGTCAGCAGACACAGGACCAGCATGAGTTCATTTCTGAGGCTTATTTGAAATGCAAATGCAAGATTTTGGCATTTAAATCAGTATTCCCACGATGTTCCTCCATATTACGATGGAAATTGTGTCAGGCTAATTGTGCTTTAACCTGGCTCATCTCTTGAGGTTGCACACTGTACGGCGTGCTGCCACGGCTTGCCATATTCACACACTGTCAAGTGGAAGTAATTGTGTGTGGCATGACCTGTGTATGCACATGTATGGGTGTGCAGCAGTATGTGCCTATGTACACAGCTGTGCAGAGGTCTGTTGGTTGGTGCTTTCTCTTCATTTCCTGGTTAGAGAAAGTAAATCTGGGCCACAACCTCTTTACTTACGTCTCTGTAGTCTGAATAATGTACGCTGTTGGCATCTGATGACTTCTGACTGGCTTCACCTTGTTATCTTTACGCATGTAAGTGGGAGTAGACCTTTGGCATGTTGCTTCCATTTCACACTTTGCATTTTATGAATTTAGAGAGACGCTCATATAGTACACAGACTTATTTTTCATTTTTAAGTGTCTTTACATAACAGCAAATAAGATACATTGCAGTTTTCCACTGTTGTGTTGCACTTACACACTGGCCATTAAAAATGACAAAAGTGCTCGTCTGTCATTTGGTAATTTATCTGGATGGACTGATAAAGAGGGAGATACAAGTGAATTGCTGGAATACAAATTACTGTACCTGACTTTATTGCATGTGCTAAAAGGATTAGCAGATTCTCTCAAGGATGCATCAAGTTCATTTTTAGTGAACCTTGTCACATGAATTTGTGCTGTTGCCCACAGCAAACCATCTTGACGATGGCGATCTGCCTTGCCTTTATGTTTTCATTCCATATTTTTCATTTCCATATTTAGTGATGTCCTTATTGTATCAGCTGTACATTTATATCTGAACACAATGTCAAGTCCTCTATTAAATAACTTGAATGAATATACAATTCTGGTTACACTCCACACAGCCACCACGTTTCATGACCATGAGCCTCATTTATAAACTGTGCATAGGATACGCATCAAACGGTTGTGCATGGGTGAAACACAGAAAGGCTTTACGCACAATATTCTGATTTATAACACAGTGCACATGCAGGTCTTACACCAGTTTCCTTCTCTAAATCACAATAACTCAAAAATGTGGCACGTCTTTTTCTTCATTTAATGACCATATATATATATATATATATATATAGCCAATAAATAGTAACTGAAACTTCATGCATAATGACTGAAGACGACGATGGCAAATGTTGAGAGAAAGACTAAAAAAAAAAAAATCACAACAGAATTGCAATTCTTTTTCGGAAGTTTGAGACCAAAAAAGATGCATATTCAATGCAATAATGCAGTAATTACAGAACATATTTTATGGTTCTTTGCAGTAACAGATCTCTATTATATCTTATACACAAGAGGTAATATTTCAAGGGGTGCGCATAACACAAATACCTAGAGTTCACCTCTGATTGCTTGGATTGATTGAATTTAGTACTGACTGTACTGTGTAGACCACAATGGATGGATTTGTGAAGCTCCTCCGTGATGGTGGCTTGGACTGGACAATAGAGTTGTTCGCTGTGTGCACAGATGGAACTGCTGCCAACATCAGTTTGTACAATGGCATTTTTCCAAAACTTGAGAACTGCAGAAAGTCAGCTGATCACAAGGTTCCTGTCTGTGAGACATTTAGTCACTCCATTGTGAAGCTTCTGCAGTTTTATTTAGAAAAGGTGGAGGAAAAAATACTGCCGTGGTGGCGAAGTTGTGTGGGGAGAATGGATTCTCCTTTTTAAAACTGGGGAAGTTTCACAATATCAGAAAGTCTGTATGGAGACATGATATAATATGAAGACTGTTGACAACCATTCAAATGTAGCCGCCTATGAGTGAAAACAGTGACCTGCAACATATCTACGCTGAACTTTTGCAACCTTGCAAATTGATGGAGACTTCACTGTAAGACAATGGACAAGCTGAAAGCAAACAGGAAAACACTTGGCGGTGTTCTTTGTGTGTGACTTGGTCCAAATAGTTTAATTGTGTCTCACACTGTCTTTGAGCAGTGCAGCGTGTGAGAGGGATTCTCACATCTCAACATAATAAAAACCAAGCACAGATGTACAGTGGGTCCCTGAGTAATTAGTAAAATTGCAATTTCACACCGTTTGTTGTGTTTCACCGGTCTGCCATCGGGGTTGCACTTCCTCTTTTGTCCAGTTTATGCATGCGTATGCTTGGTGCTTGATGCATGGTGTGCAGTGTTTATGATTGAGGCCCAAGGCAACACACCCTGAGACAGTGCTGCACAGTGGGGCAGGCGAGTGCACCCCAGCAGGGCTCTGGACTCATGTTGGGGAGCTCGGGTGGAGGTGGGTGCATTTCAAAGGATCCACAGAGAGAATGAGCAAAAGTGTGAGTCCATGAAAGGATATGGACATTACAGTGATCAGACTGCAATAACTAACTAACATCCAAAAACCTGTGTAGAAACAGAGCAGTTACGGCTACTCTGGTTATGTGAGATACGAACAGTCTGCTGCTGATGTGGGTTTCCTCTCCATGCAGTCGAGGAGAGTTTTTTCCTTTTATTTTCAGTGAGTTAAATGATTGGTTCTGCACTCTGCAGAGGCCTGTGCTGGGTTTGCTCTTTTTTAGCTTTGTGCTTATTAAAACCGTATTAAGGTGCTTCTCATCATTTATGTACAGTGTAATATCAATTACAGTTAGGACCACATAATCTAGGCTCAGCGTTCTTTTCAATTTTAAAACACACAGTCACACATATTTCTGTGTTGCACAAAAGATGGTCCAAATCTGAGTTTTCCCATTAGATTTTGTTTCCCTGGGCTACACCTGCACCAGTCGTAGGACATTGTGAAAAATAAAACGAATTAAACTCACTGAAAGTATTATTAGAATTACAGGAACAGATAGCCCTGTCCGACTCGAGTCTGAGTTTGAAGCTGTGGTGCTCTCTACAATCATAGGCCACACAATATCTTTATGAGGCCAGGGTGGAAAAACAGTGGAACTATTATTTGAGAGATCACTTGTCAGAAATGATGGGAACTTGACATTCTTTGAAACACATGTTTTGGCCAAAACTCAAATTTGAACTCAAATCTGTCACCAGTTAGGACTGAACTCTGTGTGTGTCTCTGGTACACACGGTAAGAGCTAGACTACACAGGAGGTAACACAGTGCCAGTGAAAGCAGCGTCTGAGGGATTTGGGAGGTTCGAGAGGGCACTTCATTGCGCCTCACCCCAACATGTCTATAGTCATGTCTGTCTTTATATCACCTCCCTCTCGGCGTCTTTCTTTACTCATCTGTCTCTGTTTTTGGCAGACGCTGACAGTAAGTACAACAGGGTGTTAAGCTTTCATTAAAACACCATCATCATTAGAGAAGGATTAGTTATTCCCTGGATTCACCACTTCAGCAGCTCAGGAATATCAAAACACAATCAAAGTCTATTAAAACAACAATGTTGCCGGCCCACTGAGAAGCACCAGTCAGCTTTCAGCTGCTTTTCTTTTTTTTTTTCCTGTGTGCGTGCGTGCGTGCGTGTGCATGTTTGTCTTCCTATTTTGACAGTAAGTAATTCTGAAACTGTCAACCCCGTGCCAAAAACATGTTGGCGATGAGCTTGTTGTTAGCATGTAAAAACTGCTGAGTAAAATGCACACACACATTCTCATTTTAACAAAAAAGAAGAGCAGTGTTGATCAAAGCGAATAACACACACACATGCACATACACACACGTTTGAGACATTTACTTCCTCACAATTGTGAAGAGTGTTATTGTCTTTTGGAAATAGTGCTGATTGGGAAGTGCTGCAGTCTTATCATATATCTGACTAACTTCAAAGATAAAAGTGCTTTAGGTCCTTTGTGCATTCAGGGAACAGTTCACTGCCTCTTTCATCCTAAAAACTGTACATCTTTATTTTATTTTATACATATATATTTTATTATATAACAGAATAGGCAAAACCTCTCAGTTGAATAGGCATGGTTAGAATTTTAGATGCGGGGCTGTTCAGTAGAAACTACTTTTTTTTCTGTGCAACAGCCACAATGTTTAGAGTCTACATCACCACTGCTGTATGCAATCATGGTATCAAACATTATAACTCTTGTCTATTCTGACAAATGTACACAACACAGAAAACAGTAAAATACTTTACATAGTCTTGGCTCGGCCCTCGGACTCTACTATTGAGAAAGGGTTCAGGCTTATAGCTGATAATAAACTGGGTAACTGGCTTCATTCATCCTTTTCTTGTTAGTGGGCTCAGGAGCTGCATCATTGGGGTGTGTTGTTTAAGGTACAAGTGAGACAATGAAATACAAACCAGGACGGCCAGTTAAGGTCATAGATCCGTGGGTTGAAGGCTTATCAGACACCAAAATACTGCACAGTGGTTAATAATATAATGAGGAATGTTTCCTCTGATGATTATTCTTCTACTCTTTTGAAAAAGTTCTCACAGTGGTAATCGTTTTATCTTTCGTAGCAATGATCCTTCAGGCAGTAGCCATGTGACAATCACACTAATCTACCAGGAGATACACTCATCTCACTGGGCAGGTTAAACTTTGCTGCCTAACGACCTCTGCTTTTTTTTTTTTTTTTTTTTTACTGAAGCTGTCTCAGTTGGCTGCCTCGTTGCACCAACAGAGTGACCTCATTAAAATGAATGAAGGCGCTAATGTAGGTCTGAACGCAGCCTCATCCTCCCTCTGCTGCTAACGTGAATGGATTCACTGCTTGGCACCAATGTTGGAGGGAGGAGAGGCTGGTTGGTTTCAGCCTACAGTCTACAAGTCTACAAGAATTAGCCAAATTTTAAGATACGTGGCTAATTAGGCTCAAGCCCTTTATAGACTTTACTACACTCAATTCACTTGGCTGTGTAAAACATACTGGCTGTGGATCAGGGACTGGTCCCCATACAGAACAAGGTTGACAGATGTTAAATATCAAAAATGTGATGCTGACTCACAGTACATTTTTCAATACCTGTCACTACCAAAGTATATCTCTCTGCACCATAAAGGTACCGGCTGCCCAGCACTAATTATGAATTCTTCTGTCTGGTGTTGTGTGGCTGATCATCACTTAAGGATCTTATTCCTCAAACAAGGCACAGCCAACTTACCAGAGCCACTGATTGCTTCATTTAGTTTCATGTGGTTAATTAAAATGTCTCACAGCAGCTACCTGAGGAGAAACACTTCAGCAGGATCAGACACAAAGGTGGTGTCATCATCAAACTTTGGAAAAACAGAAGTTGTAAGGATGGAAGAATAAAGACAGACACTATTCTTATTATTTCATTTTAAGATACAATAACCGAAAGAACTGGAGATTCTGACGTGTTCTGAGATCAGTGAGGGGCTAAGCATTTGAAAAGGCTAAATGATAACTGGATCACACAGATTATAAAACTGCTGCTGCATTGATCTCTGCTGGAGCAACTTATGACGCATGCTGCACATCTCACTCTGTAACAATGTCCGAGCAGTGCTTTTGTTTCAGCTGAAAAAAGACGCCTCTCCAGTCATTACTGATTACCATAGTTCTATTCTGAGCCATGAAAGTGCCAAACAATGCGTTATCGAACAAAACTGCATGAAAAATGAAAGCAATGCAGGTGGGAAATCTGCTGTTAATGAGACACAAAATTTATGTTGGTGGAGAGCCACAGTGCAAGCACTACAACACGCACACACATTTCTTTTATACAAATGAAGGAATAACGTATTAGTTCACCAAATATACAAGAAAAATTAAAATGATTAAGAATTTGACGTAGACAGCGTTTCATAAAGTTTATATCTTTGTCTCCATGTCTCTGTCTGTCTCTTTCCTTTCTACACTGTCCACACATGTTTAAAGTGTGCTGTCTTTATTTTGTAGAGTGTGAATCCCAAAGGTTACTGTTTACTGTGTTTGTTCAGTTTTGTGTGTTTAAGGCCAAATAAATTGTCTTCTTTCATAAATGTAGTGTGAATAGTGCAGTTGACTGAAACGGACAGTGTAAAACATCAGGCACAAGTCAGGCACACAGGCACAAGGAGACACGCTGCAATCTGTCTTCCAGTGAGCAGGCTGAATAAGATGCAGAGAGGTGAAAATATGTATTTTGAATCCAGAGTGGGGTGAAAATACTGCACTTTCTGGCTGAATTCTTTGGTGAAGTGTGTCTAAAATGATGCAGAAGAGATCGATAATAACTCCATTTGATGGAATGTAACATAAAAACACAGAGTAAGCCTATTTAGTTTTTTATTTAGTTTGAGAGAGAGGAACAGATCTTCTGCTGTTCCAGGCAGGTCTGGTTTTAGAAAAGTGTTGCAGTGTGTGTCTGGATGCTTAACACAAAGTTGCTTTCACGGGAAGTCGGCGGCGTAATATCCCTCTTGTTAATTTGTAATTGTGTGATTGGATTTAGGAAAAGGCCTTAAACGGCATTTTGCACCGACTAGACCGAGCTGCCAAAGGCTTCCCAGCAAAGCAAGCAATTACCACAGACCAAGATGAAACAAAAAACATGAATAATATGAATAATTCTCTCCTAATGATTAAAAGAGATTTAATTTTGGCATTGTGTCTTAGAGAAACTGAATCAGTCCCTCTCTTTTCTCAGAATCTGCCTCTCTCCTTTGTCTCCATCCCTGTCTCACCTTCTTCATCTCTGTCTGCTGGCGTGAGCTTACTAAAATGTCTCATAGTGAGGTGTCACATATTCACGGAGATGAGAGGAAAGGACCCTCCTGCAGTGCTTATTAGCTGTAATGCATTCCTCTCCTCTGCTTTGATCACTGTGGGAGACAATGGGATGCTTTCTGTCATCTCATTTGTTTCGTGTCAAAAATGTTCTGTCTCTCTATCATCTGTCTTTCATCCCGTCATCCCGTCATTCTGTCTTAGAAATATGCACACGCACGTTCAAACTGACACATGGCTGGCATGACTGAGCCAATTCTTGCGGCTACACGCGGTAACCTACATTATTACCGAATATGGTTTGTGTGCCCTGTTATGCTCTATATTATATGTAATAGAAGTCTGCAGACTTGTGCTCATGCGAGCGACATGGCTTTAAAGTTGACAGTGTCTGTCTGTCTGTCTGTTTATCAGTGAGTCGACCATCACTTTGGTTTAGACTGAAATATCTCAGCAGCTATTGTATGGATTGCTATGAATTTCGGTGCTGATAGGAGTAATTATGGAATAACATACATGTGCAGATGAAACACGATAAGAATCCTTTAAGAATTTTAAACTGAGAAACTAGATAGATGGCATTGTGAAGTGGATGGTAAAAGTCACATGAATGCGAGCATAAAATGACACGCTTTAGGAGTTTTATATGGACCTACATTGCCATCTGAGGGGACTTCTGCTATCTTTGCTACACAGCATAAGACTGTTGGGTAAATCTTGCTTTCCCAGTACTGTATTTCCTCCAACAGGTATCAGTTGTGGCATGCTGTGACTCACTGAGGCCTTTAAGCACTGCATTGCTGTTGCCACTATGACCTATTGCAGAAGAGCTTCCTTTAAAACAATGAAGTAGAATTTGCAGTATGTTTCTTGGCCACGGCCAATATTTATCCAGCCATTTGTCTTGCACTGTGTTCCACAATATCAACAGAATGACTAGAAACACACACTGAAGAAGCCAGCGATTAATGAATGTCTGCAACACAAGTGAACAGCTGAGTTACTTGAACCTTGTTGTCACTGAGATTGTTGTGTGATGGTATTATTGCATTGTCCGATCTATAAATAATGAGTCTTTCTTCAATAATACACTGCAAAAACATCCATCATAATCTGTCCTTCATGCCTTTAGAGCATTTTACATAAAACAAGAAAATGTTCAGCCAGACAGGTGAGATATTTCTGCTTGTTCTGAGCTTCCCAGAATTTTGCATGCATTTATGTTATGGACTGCAGCATGTTGTGTTGTTCCTGGATAACAGGTGAAGAATTCAATTTGTTTGCAAGCTTCGACACACAGGAACTACATTGCAGCATTAATAAATAATCACAACAAAAATATCTCTGCTCATGCACCTAATGCAAACGTGTTCATGCTAAAGTAAATGTGTCTAAAATCACAAGGACTACCAATGTACTTCTGTGCAGATGTCTCCGAATTAACTACCATTCAAGTGAAATAGTTAAACACACGCACACATGCACACACACACACAAACACCGAGTTGTAGTTCTGTCACTTCACAGGATATTACACTGACTTGCATTAATTTCCTGGGGACTTACCCTAACCTCAACCCAAGTCTTTACCATAAAATTTGCCTGTCCCCAAAACCAAGTCCCCACAATGTGACTGTGTAAACAGATTCATGTCCCCACAACGTGAGTCACACAGACACGCGCACACGCAATTTTAAAGTCCTAGTTCATATTTAAAACTGCCTCAATAACAGACTGTGCTGACTGTCTGCATTTTTTTTTTTTTGCTGTCCAAAAACTATTGGACCCTAACCCTAACCCTAACACATCAGTGAGACACTATTACAGTAGGTAGCAACTTCCTTCATTACCATGAACACACACACACACACGCACGCTGTAGTTACTCTGAGTCAGTCCCACATCCATTGTTCTGCTACTGGAAATTGTTGCCAGAGCACCAAGTGTATTAATGCGCTATTGAAAATAGTGCCCAACAAACGGCAACAATAACAGTGGCCAGCTGTTTTAGGAAATAATTGCACCGTTTCTAAAAAAAATAAAATAATGAAACTATATATTTATAATCCCTTTTTATATGTTTGCTAGAAAATATGAAGAGGAGCTGTTAGTGTTACCTCCAAAGACACAATGCAGTGTTGTGTTTTATGTCAGATTGTTACATATCCTCCCTGTATCAGAAGAGTGGTCCCCAGGAACTGCCAGGTAAACGTAAAGCAGACGATGAATCTACGCCAAACATCGCAACTGCCAAAACCAAGACAAGAAAATATGACAAGGAGGATAATGAAGAGAGACCATAATGTGTTGTGTGTCTCAAAATATTACTTTTTGACAGTATTCAGCCGAAACAAGTTTAGATGCCATTTAGAAAACTCACATCCCAAATACAAAGAGAAGCCTATTTCTTAAAAAAAAAACAACGACCCAACCGTCATGCACAACAGAGTCACTTTACTAAAGCAGCATCTGTGCCTTCAAATGCTCAAATCGCCTTCTACAAAGTAGCATGCAGAGTTGCTCAGTATAAAAAGCCACACACTATAGCTGAGAAAGTAATACTTTATTTATATACTTTCAACCATGATTGATGAGGCAGCGTGCAGCAAACTAAAAGCTATTCCTATGTTAAACAACATTGTTGTGAAGTGCATTTATGATATGTCAAAAGATTTAGAGGAGCAGCTTAATGACAAGATGCAAGACAACCGCTCTGATGATTAATGAAGCAACAGACTTGTTTGTTGTTAACACACATCAGATTAATTGATGCCAATGATTTGAGGGTAGGCCTGCTTTTCTGCAAAGGTGTCACTAACAGAGGCACTGCAGACGATTTGGTCAAAATCATTGACACTTTCTTGAAAGAGGCTGATCTGAAATGTGAGGACTGTCTGGGCATCTGCACAGATGGGACTCAGGCAATGGCTGGGACATGAGGAGGGCTGCAAGCGCCAATCAAGCGCACTTTCCCCAATGAGCAGTGGACACACTGTGCGATACACCAAGAGGCTACAGCATCTAAACAGCTGAGTCTCGAGCTGGATGATGACAGACATCATTGCCACAGTAAACTACATCAACGAGACCTGTGAAAGAGCGGGTGCTTTCTGCACTGTGCAAGGAAATGGGGTCCCATCACAAGCTCTTTCATTTCACTCCAAGTCCCAATGGCTGTCACGTGGGAAGGATTCATCGAGGGTGTTCGAATTGCAAGATGACATCAGAGTCTTCCTGGAAGAGGAGTGTACTGAACTTGCCCACAAGAATAACAACAACAGCTTCTCATGAAACTTGCATACCTCAGCGACATGTTCCTGAAACTTGATGAACTAAATCTGCAGATGCAGGGCACCAACACACCACCTTCCAATCGCATCATGCACGAGAGAGCTGGAGATGTGGGAGCTGCAAGTGAAAGAGGGGAATATAGACCCGTTTGAAAGCCTGAAATCATTTGTCGAGGTCAACAAGCGGCAGAACACAGTGATCCCACGTATGAAAACTCATATGTCTGCACTACAAAAACATTTTCAGAGATATGTTAGAGTGCAGGATCTAGCAAAATATGACTGGATCCAAGACCCCTTCATTACATCACCAGCTGCTGACTTCAGCACTGCAGAAGGGTTCATTGATGCCACCTTCAAGTCAACCATGAGGCTTCAGATCAAGTCCAAGACAGTGGCTGCATTTTGAACTAGAGTGGGAAAGGACTACCCACAGTCTCACAGCTGTCTCCCCAATATGACAAGATCTGCAGCGCAAAGCAAGCCCACACCAGTCACTGACAACTAACATTTTGATGCAATTGAGGATGAAAATTGTTGCAGTGGCCCTTCAGTTAGGGCATCAAGCGTTTTCTCTTAGTTCCTCAAATTCTTGCTTGACAGTTTTTAATTGAAGCGGTTTGATGATTTTCTGCCTGGCCTACACATCATGGAGTCAGCGGCTGGTCTGCCCTCTGTGAATGTGTCAAGATCATACACGATGCACTGCTCATGCACTACTCAAGCAACCGCTGAAAAGGTTGAGCACCCACAGGGAAGGCTGATCAAAACAGATGTAAAGAAAGAAAGAAAAGAGTATGTGTGTGCATAAATACTGTATGATGAATGCCAAGGCATGGTATTTATATATGGTGGAAGTTTTTGCTTCAATATTTTATTGGTTCTACTGTTGTACCTGAGTGGGTAGGGTTATACTGTGGCATCTCAATCAACATTGTGATTTCTAAATAATGGAGATTTTCCAGGACCCCACCATGGGCCATCCCACCACCCTTAACACTGTCCACAGACCCCTTCCATGTAGACAAGACTACACACACTAAATCCTAAAATCACCATTAGGCAACCACTTGCTTTAAAATATCAGAGCAGCAAGGTCTGAGTTCACTAGTTCCTACATTAAGTCAGTCACTACAGTCAGGTGGTCAGAATCAGATAACAGGTCAAAGTGAAATGCTGTGACCATCCCTGCATTATATCACTGAAACACTAAAGGACAGATAAATTCAGCACTGAGTTTATTTAAGTGTTACTTGAAGGATATGAACACATCACTTACGCATTATGATTCAGTGGTGATTGTGAGAGAAACTAGCTGGCAGAGATAGTATAAATACAGTCATTGGTGGAGCATGTTTCTGAGCCTCTTGGGTGAACTTATGCTCGGCACATTTGTTGCTCCTCCCTCTGTGTGAGCCACTAAAATCTGTGTGGAATATTTTCCAGAAAGCATGACGTTGACCAGCGTTGCTCTTCATTGAGTACGAGTAAGCCTCCTCCCATTTGATGAGATACTTGCATAAACTTTTTGCCTTTTGGGTAGGTACTCCATCCCACCCGGGCTTCTTCTTCTTCTTCTTCTTCTTCTTCTTGTTTTATTGATTTGTGCCATTTGAATGACTCCTTGTCAGCAGATCTTAAAGCTAATGTTCTACATACTGCCACCTGCTGTACACGAGGGGAATGTAGGAAACACATCACATATGTGGTTTTGCCTTCCATTTACTTTTTACTTTTTTATTTTCTAGAAAGGTTAAAAATATAAGAGATTTTGTGGATAATATTTTAGGGATGCGCAATAGCTGTTTTTTAAAAACCGATAACCGCTAACTTTCAGCTTCTAAAGGCCGATAACACTCACATATACCTAACATCATAACATCAATACTACGAACAAAACCAAAAACAGTTTTGACTCTTTAAATGAAGATATTTTTCAATGAAAAACTATTGGCAAGCCTCTCAAACATTTTCTTAAAGCTATCAAAGTTTGATAAATTTAAATTTAATATCTCGCATCAATTTAAATATGGTGCATTCCTTCCTGATATAATAAATAAAAAAATAAAGGCCCCTTGAACTGATGCAAATACATGCATCAGGATTACAAACTGAAAAAGTAGCTTCCTGAAGTTTACAAAAAATAAATATACATAGAAAATTAATTCACTGGCACAAGTTAGATTCAAACGTTTCTATGTCAACAAACTGAAAAAGTGCATTCCTCAAAGACAATAAAAAATAATGCACAGTGCATAATGTGCATAAATTCAGCCGTGTTCATTTCTCGACAGATGAGAACGACTGCTCAGGACTCCTAACATTCATAGACTAAAGGGACAATCCCTTAATGTAGAGCACTTTGTGGACTACTATAATTAATCACTATTTTGTGTCACTTTATTGAATGCTTTAGTAGTAAGCCGTGTTCTAAGTGGGATAATGTATAGTGAGCAGATTCCTATGGAGAAATAAACCCTACCGCTTTGCGTTGGGCTTCTATGTCATTCTGAAGGAAGATACATTATCCCTTACTTAGACTCATCTATGTAAACAAACTGAAAAAGTGCATTCCTCAGTGACAATAAAAAATAATGCACTGTGCATATTGTACTGACACAAGTTAGACTTGTCGATGTAAATAAACTGGAAAAGGGCAGTCCATAGTAAGTCAAGCCCTATCAGGTCCATGATTAAATCTTCAATAACCTTAGCCCGTGGGTCATCTCTGGCATATTTCTTGGATCTTTCGAAAGCCTCGCCGGAATCCCAGTGGACTCTTTGCGGCTGGCTTGCTAACGTTAGCATCTTCAGCAGCCCCGCCGTCCTCATACGCTTTCCAAACTCTGTCAAAGCGGTGGTTATGTTTCAAGTGGCTGATCAGGTTTGACGTATTAAAGCTTGTGCTATTTCTCCCTCCTCGTGGAACTCGCTTGGAACATTTTCAAGAAGTCTGAACTCTTGTTTTTAACTGTTTTCCTATGATGGAAGCTGGTGTCTTTCCATGCTGCATTCAAGGTGTAATGTTAATTCCCCCGTTCCCTCGTTTGCTAGTCGTTCTTTCGGCCTATTTAAGTTCATGTTTCTATTTTTTATGTGTAACATGTGGAAAAATACTGCTGATTATATACACTGATAATACTGATTATGCCAACGTCACTTGAATGCAGCATTCACTGCCGGCCATTCGGGTCTCGAGCGAGCGAGGCACTCGCTCCTCACTTAGGGAGGATCGCAGATGTATATAAATGCTGCTCACTCAAGACTGTCTGCTGGTATGGTGTAGCCTGTTATGATTTAAAGCTTCTAAAGGAAGTGCATTAAAAGTGATTTTGTGACAGTCACCACCTTTGTGGTATTCACTCACCTGCACTGATCTACACACACACACACACACACACACACACACACACACAAAGAAACACTGGACCTATAGAGCCAGTCTGTCAATCCAGGTATCAGTTAATATCAGTGTCCAGTAATGGAAAGACTGATTTAAAGAGCGTGGACACTGTCCGGGTATTGATTTGCGAGTTCTCGCTTTACTGAACATTCAGAAGATGGAGAAAATAGAAGAAAGGAAGGGCTGAAGAAGGTTGAAGTCCAAGAAGAAAATTAACAGTAAAAGAGAAGACTGTGAGGAAGCCTATGAGAAAAGGTGGGGAGGGTCGTGCAATACTTCAGCTCTTTAAAAAGAAGGCCTTTAAAGAATGTTTCACTGCTACATTGGATTGACAGTTGGTCTCATGGCTTTGAATTGTGGAGGGAGCCAGAAGCAGACAGAACTAAGGTTTTATCACTCAGTCTTGAAGAGCTGAAATATTTAAACCATCATGAGAGTCTTCACTCTCTGTTTAATACCACACTGATGAAAGAGCAGCATCTGTTTAAGCTTTCAGATTTCCTACAGTCCACTCATACGCTCTGTATGATAGATACATACATATGCTCTGATATATTACAGGATTCTCTGGGACATTCTAGTGTCTATTTGATCATTTGATAGCTGAGCAAGCAGTAAGTAATGCATGTAATTTTGCATATGTGGGTTTACAGGGTTTTAACAATTACTCCAGTATGCAGTTGTACATTTATTTCTCTTTCTCTACTTACATCTTAGCTGTGACAACAAGCAACATGTTGTGTATATTAACGTGGTCGTATGTTATTGGATGCATACGCTCTCTATTTATTGTCATCTAGTTCCACTGTATTTATTGTGATTTGTCATTCTTGCCACACTGAGCTTCCCGCTTCCACAATTTTTTGAACACTGAATGTTGAACTACTCTACCACAACACATTTATGTTTAACAATCCTTGATCAAAATATTTAGTATCTTAATTTATGATTATTGATAAGACACTTGTTATTAACAGGACACCTTTATTATTATTATTATTATTATTATTATTATTATTATTATTAATAATAATAATAATAATAATAATAAATTAACATTATTAAATTAATGTGTGGGCTGCACGGTGGCTCGGTGGTTAGCAGCGTCGCCTCACAGCTAGAAGGAAGGACATATCATGGTATCAACATCCACTAGAAGATCCCCGGTTCGATTCCGCCTGGGATCTTTCTGTGTGGAGTTTGCATGTTCTCCCTGTGCAGCGTGGGTTTTCACCGGGTTCTCCGGCTTCCTCCCACAGTCCAAAAACACGCTGAGGTTAATTGATAATTCTAAACTGCCCATAGGTGTGAATGAGTGGTGTGCATGGTTGTCTGTCTATATGTGTAGCCCTGTGGTAGGCTGGCGACCTGCCCAGGGTGTCCCCTGCCTTCGGCCAAGAGACGGCTGGGATAGGCTCCAGCCCCCCCGTGACCCTGCAAAGGATTCAGCGGTGTATAGATAACGGATGGATAGATGGAAATTAATGTGTACCAGTAAACCATATCTTATATTCTTCCCTTCTTGCAAACCTTTAATGTGATCTTTGATCAAATACTCGATACTTTGATCGACGGTCAGTTGCAAAACAAGCTCTCTGCTCATGCTCTCTTCTGCTGGATCATCACTGTCAGTGTTGCTATCCAATTCCTCAGTGACATCCTCCTCTAAAGATGATAAATCCTCTGTGTCCTCATGTGGATACCATGATATGTCCTTCCAATCAATGCTACAGCAAAAAATTCCAAAATGCCATTCATAAAAAAGTCTTAGGTGGCATTGCTAATGTCATTGCACTAATCCATACTGATTGTATCCACATTGAAATTAAGTGATGACATGCTGAAAAGAGAGTGAGAATAGTATAGGCTATTCTTTAACTGCATGTCACTAGTACATCGAAGGGGTAAATCAAACAGGCACAGTCTGTGTTTGAGCAGCAACGGAGAAATGTCACGGAAATATTCTTCTTCATTTAGAAGAATTGTTCTGCTTCCTAAGTTTTAGCTAAACCAACTGGTTCCCAATGGAATAACAAACCATTTGATGGAAGTCAACTTGGCAGGGTGAACAGTGGCAACCACTAGAATAACACGGCTCTGTTCTGACAGCTTTATCCAATGTCACAGCGAGGTGAAACCTTGCATAAATGGAAGATCTGGTCTGGGGGAAATGGTGAAAACACCAGTGATTCTGCAAGCCGAACAAACAACTTCACTTGAGGGGGGGGTCTGTCTGGAGTCCTCAATATCTCAATATAAAAAATATTTTGTCTATGGCACATCAGCCAACTATCAAAATGGTAATCAGGTAAATTCAGGAAAAATAAAGGCTGAGAGACCAAGGAGTTGTTGTCATTGGGGTCAAAACCTTAATGGCAATAAACTCTGCAATGTTTCAGTGGTTATTCTCCATTCACTATACTATAACTGTTAAAAAAAATCTTAGTTTCTTAGTTTCTATTATTAAAGAAAATGTAATAATATTGACCGTCAGTTTTTAAGCTTTTCTGATATTACTCTTCTTAATTACTTCAAGCAATAAATTGATAACATGTAAAAAGCTTGTCAAGACAGAATGGGATGTGGAGAGGGAGGTGAAAAAGAATGGTTGTCAAGTGTGTTTAAATGAAAGTTTGAGAGATCTTGACTCTATGGACCTGAAGCACTGTGACTCACAACGCAAAGTTTTGTGAGTGATTATAATGAAACAATTGTGACCCAGAGACAAGGACCAGAACTCCCCTCAATATGGTATGATTTTTTTTAAATGTTCTTGTCTGATTATGAATTCAGAATATACAACAATGTGTCATCTGCTTACTGGCATATACCATATATGCCTAGTGTTAATTCTAGCTTTATTAACTAAGCTCTTAACAGTCCGGCAGTCAGTGTTAAGTTACATGCGTAACTACAAAACTGTAGTTACGCATTGTTGGAAAGCTAAGATCCTTGAAATTTGACTGAGCAAACCATCTAAAGGTACAATCACAACAGCGGGTACAAACAACGGTAACAACAAACAATTTTAAAATTGAGGTAGTTCACCAATGAAGTCTCTTAGTAATCCAGCGATTGCTAACACTGCAAAAATGGTCTTGTTGCATCTGCAAAGGTTGAGATGATCCAATCCAATAAAGTATTTCGTTCAAAACACAGTAATAATCCACAGAAAGTTGATATGTTGAAAGGTGATATGTTGGTTTTTTAAAATGGCCACTGCACTCTTACCTTTCCACTGACACCTCAGCTAAATCAAGGAATTTGGTGCTAATAGGTACATTACATAGGGTTTGAAATGATAAATAACATCTAATAAACTCAGACTTTTATCACTCAATGCCAGTAGTGGTTCAGACACGGGCTGTAGAGAATTACACTTCAAAATAACAAAACAATGCATGTACTCCAAATGGTTCAAGAATGACTTTCAGTTTACTTTGGGTATGCCTTGGATAGTGGTTTTAGGCTATTTGTACACTTATATGACATATTGATGTTAATGTTGAGAAATATGACCCAATCACAGTAGAAAGTGATACAGCGAAATTCATCCATTCATCTTCATGACCAAGGCGGTGTTAGAGGCTTGGTGACATACGGTTTTTTTTCAGGGCTACGTGGTCAGGGACACGATCCCAAGTCTCCCCTCGTCATTTCATCAGTAAAGTCATTAAAGAGAAAAAAACAAAGCTCTTTGAGCTAGCTTGCTAACTGTAAGTCACTCAGTTCCCCATTCACTAATGAGACAATAAGTTCACATGGTTTGTTAAAGAGGAGTGTGGCATCGACTGCTGTTTCATAACTGTCCACAAGCCAGTCCTCTGTTACCCCTGCAGAAGAAGTATCTGTAAACACAGCTGGATGGTGCAACACAGCTAACAAGCTTCCTGTGTTTTGGACTCTCCAGCTCTCTATTCCCTTAAACATCAACACTATCAATGGTGCAAATCAATGACAGAAGATATTCAGGAACTACCTATTAGCAACATACTACTTATTAGTTATTTCTCATTTACCTTGTTCCTTGGTATGTTCCAGTGTTACCCCTTTCCTATCCTTGCTGTCACACTCCAACAAGTACGCCCCCAGTTTCTCTATCCCACAGTCCTTTTTCTTGCTCCAGCTCTTCCAACCTCCTTGTCTTCTCAACTCTTTTGTCCTCTCCTTCCCCTCTGCTCATCTTCTCTCAACCTTCTTCTTTATTGTCACCTCATCTGCTATTCTCTTACTGCCTTTCCGCCCTCTCTTCAACTGTCCTCTAACCTCCTTTTTCTCCGAGCAGTCTCCTGACTTCTTGTCTTTACTTTTTGCCTTATTTCCCCATCTCAATTTTCTTACCCTTTGCCTCTTTCTTACCCCCCCTCTCCCCCTTGTCTTGTCTCCCGTGTTGTTCATGGATTATTAATCGCCTCGTGGAGCTGGAACGCCGCTCTGACACTCTCTAGACCAGCCATAGAAAGCTATTGACTACAACTTTGTTCAAAGAAACCACAAGGGATTTTTCAAGGGTTGCTGAACTTGTCCTCACAGCTAAGGTTAGAATATAGATTGTTCACAAACTTGGACAAAGTATGGATCAGCTGCAAGAGAAGCAGAAAAGTAACAATATGCTTTAGTTAATGGGGTATACAAGATGCAACTGGCTGAGGAAATTAGATATTAGGGAGAAAGGATGCATGCCTTTGTAATGAGTTATGACTTTGTTGGTTATAGCTGATTGCAGCTCCCATTTTTGGAGTTACTGTAGTTTAACTTTGACAAAGTGCAAGAAAATGCAACGGAACACTTTAATTTTCAAGTCAGCAATTTCTTTATTCCTTAATCCTGACAATGAGATAATATTAAAAAGACTTCCTGAAGTAGATAATAATGATAATAAGAATAAGAATATTAGTTTTGTGAAACTGTAATATGTTGCAATGAAAACACAGTGTTGCAGTGGGACGAAGGGACACTGTTGGCAAGTAAACAGTAATATGTGTCAGTTTACATTGTTCGTATATGATGGTCGTGTAAATGTAGCTGTTGTCTGTATTTACCACATTGGCTCAAACATAATTTCTAGTCGGGATATAAATTTCAGATGTAATTTCCATAAACTTAATAATTACTCAGGTTACCAAATTGTGTTTTTGAGTTAACTCTTGAGGTTTCTTCTACACAGGGGAACACCACAGAGGCCACCACATCACTAAATGATCATGCTCACTGATGAATGTTCTGCCAGGTTCTTGGAACATGGGTTCAGCCAAACACAGCAAGCTAGTAACAGTAACTACAATAGTGGATTAACAAATTGCTGACTAATCGCAGCGCTTGATCACCTAGAAATGTACATGAAAACCACTCTTGAACATCAGGAATTTTGGCAGTAAAATGATCACACATATACATTCACATAAATAGTTGTCTATAGCTGTTCAGCAGTTCGCAATCCAGGATGATGTCCACAAAAATCATCCAACCAGAGGTCCAAAGCACTAAAAGTTTATTATTCCAAAGATTTACTGTCACAAAAGAAAAAAAAAAAAAACTGCTATTTCTTACATTAAGAAGCTGGAATCAGAAAGTTTTTGGCACTTGTGCTTTACAAATGACTTACATTACATATTTAAACATCTATGCACCTAAACAGAATGTTGTATCTGCAAACCTGGAAAAGGGTTTGTCTATACTGATTAATTCAAACTAGAATCACTAACTACAACCCAATTTTAGACATAGACTACACCTATTCATTTGTCTGGCTTATTGTCTGGCTGATTATTTTTCAAATGTTTTAAACTGGGCAATAAAGCTGTAAAGTCCAGAGAACATACATTTAAATGAAGGTGTGTAAGCCTAACAACCTGCAAATAGAACCAATTCAAGACAACCAGTCAAAAACAACTGTAACAACTTTGAGCACATACTGCACAATGAATGGAGCCTGTCGAGACATAGAGACAGCTCCATGTCAGCCACACTACCCTTCATGGTGTTTCACTCACAAATGTCTTGGCTTTGATGACCCGCGTTGTCCAGAAATATGGCAAAAGAAGGCATTACAGCACAGCAAAAAAGATGCAGAGTAAGAATGAATGTTTTATTCTACATAAAAGCTTTATACAAAAGGAATATATTCAGATGTAACCCTTTTGTAATCTCTAACATTTTGATTAGTAACGTTAATTGAATTAAATTTAATTTTTTTTTTTTCTTGGTAACTGTAACATATTACATTTATTTTTAAATTTCATTATGTAATGCAATTACATGTAACTAGTTACTCCCCAACACTGATTCCAAAATCACTCACTTTTTGGACTAAACCTCTCATATGAGATAGTAATGTTGATGATATTATTTAATGGGGAATATAACTAATGAGGACTTTCCCTTTTATAGAGTATGCCAAAAAGATTTTTTTTTTTTTACTTTTAATCATTGTTGTGTTTTCAGGAGTACATCACCGTCAGGTAATAGCACTTTTGTAAAAACAATATTAGTTACCTCTACTGCAAGTATTGACATTTTTCTGTTTGAAACATCCAAGGTTAGTATGAGAGGACATTTCCATAAGCAGTACATGTTTTTGTCCTGAAAAATTATAGTTTGTGCATTTGCTCTTTGCTATGGTAGCAGTCACAGTGTGCATGGGCACCAATGTCAGTGAGGCTTTCAATGTAGTAACAGCACAAGGAATTAAACTTTTATGCATCTATTCTCTCTAGTATGTTTTCAATGGACTTCAACAGGATTTAATTGTGTTGTGTTTGGTATTGATGGTTAAAGCCTGCAAACAGACTGAAATTATCTTAATTAACTGAACCTTACTTGGTTTTCATGTCTGCGTAATCTACTGTGTATGTAGCTCTATGTACTGTGTGTGTGTGTGTGTGTATGTGTGTCAGTCCATGTGTAAGTACAGTACAAACGTTAAGAGTGCTTACCTCAGCCATAAAATGACAGTGAGGCTATTCTCCTCTGACAACTGTCAAGAGTCACTCAACTCTTCCTTCAGTTGTCAACATTTGAGTATAATGGGAACAAGAATGGCTCTTAAAGCAGCAAGAGGATAGTAATTGGTCTCTTTTGTATGTTTTATCTACAGTACTTACAATATGTGCTCTTGTATACGTAGTTATAATGCTCCTTGTAGTATTGTCTTGTATTTCTATACTACCTTAAGTTGTGCTGAGCATTTCTGTGTCAAGCATCAACCACTAGATTCAAACATACAATGACATGACAATTTATGTGAAGCTGATTTACCTCATTTCCTCAGGGACAGTCAGATCTTCCTTCTTGAAGAAATTTCTAGTATCCACTACACAATTATGCAGCTATGGCAACTTACTGCAGGACAGCAGTAAGGCAGGGACTCTGCTCCTTTTTAGCCTTTTGTTTTGTACAATATATTGTGACTGTAGGTCATGATATTCTTCCATATCCAGTATATATTATGTGCATATCTCGCATACTGTATTTATTCAGCAGGACATCAGAGTGGAACGGCAATGCTGTGAATTGAATGCGTATGGACCTGAGGCTGGGAAGCTAAGAAAATTTCAGTGTCTTAACAAGGGCTAATGAAGTCGTGTGAAGTCGTGCAGCCATCTCTGTTGTCCTGAGCATTGCCTATATTGGCAGAATGATTCCATGCGTACAACCTCAATTCCAAAAATGTTAGCATGATGTGGAAAACGTAAATAAAAACAGAATACAATCATTTGCAAATGAGCTGTGCTAACAGTTTTACAGTGTTCCTGAGCCCATGTAGTAATATTATTTATCCAGTCATGTGTTTCAAAAGTGGTGAACCTCGCTCCGTCCTCGCTTGTATTCACAAGCGAGTCTTTCCAGGATGCTCCTTTCATACCCAATCATGATACTATCACCTGTTACCAATCAACCTGTTTACCTGTGGAATGATCCAAACAGGTGTTTTTGGAGCATTCCACAACTTTCCCAGTCTTGTGTTGCTCCTGTGCCAATGCATTTGAAATGTGTTGCTGGCATCAAATTCAGAATAAGCAGATATTTACAAAAAGCATTGAAGCTGATGAGGCAAACATACAACGTTGTTTTTATTTTTTACACAGTGTCCACCTATTTTGGATCAGGTTTGTAGAGAACTTGTCTGAACATCTCTATTAGCAGTCAGTCCACTAGATGCCAAGGATGCAGGTGAGAAGGGCAAGAAGAACAAAGAGAAAGACAACTTGGACATAATAACAGTGGGAATAGAGATAACAGGTGCCTGGAAACATACAAAAACCTTTATCCTGGATGAATTAAATCTGTGAAGGACAAACAATATCTCTGATAGCCAACTACCAACACTGAGATAAGAGTGCAGTAAGGCTGATCAAGCCATCTGCCTATAACAATTACTGAGAGACAAAGAGAACAACAAACAACTTACTTCTTATCATGTGACAGGCTCTGTGTTTTTGTTAGAACTTTTGTGCCATTTATATATTTTTTAGTATATTATGGAATGAGAATGCTAGAATAACCAACAAATATTTCTGTCCTCCCATCATATTGGATTGGTTTACAAGCTGGTGGCAGTGACAAGTTGTCATTTCAGCTGTCTATAACTAAATACACCACTTGCATGACCCCTCTTATATCTTGGCGTGTAATTTTGTAGATGTAGAAAGCTGTAGAACATGGAAATATTCCAGGACAATATAAGTACCTCAAAATCATACTTAAGCACAGTACTTTAGTGAATGTACCTTGTTACATCCCACCACTGTCTACAAGAGACACACAAATACATACTAATAATGCTACAATAAAAAAAAAAAAAAAAAACACACAACAAGAGGCATTTTGACTGAATGTTATCAAATGTAGCATCGGCAACAGAAGGACACCCAAAACAGACCCTTCAGGAATTCCATAATCTTTGTTATGGAGGAAGTGAAAGTGCCTGAGACAACAGTGAAATATACACTTAGTATGGCTGTTTCTGACTGCTCTGTTTTTACTTGACATTTTGCCTTGATTTTACCACTGATTCTCTCGCTGTATTTTTGTTTTTTCTCTCTAGCTGAGGTGTCAAGAGAGGCTGGAGGAAGTCTGACATCACTGTTGGTTCAGCCCATCTCTGCCTTCCTGGCAAAGACGTTGCTGTCCTCTCCATCCACAGGGCAGGGAGACTCCTGTATTCCTCTCGCCATGCCGCCCAACGCAGGTAAATACACAAAATACAGTATGACAGAGGTATGGTCCCAGTGTTGAGGCTTACTTTCGGTTGGTTCAGTAGTAAGAAGCATCGGTAAAAACAGCAAGGTATGGTACATAAGTAAGCTATATCAGTGGTCCCCAACCTTTTCTTTACCATGGCCCAGTTTAATGTCTGACAATATTTTCACGGCCCAGTCTAAAGGTGTAGCAGATAAAAACAAAATAAAATGATAAGATCGGCATTAAAAACTGTGTTATTTTCTCTCTCTAATAATAATAATAACAATAATAATGAACGTAAATCCACTTTTTAATCATGTCAAGAGGACCTGGCTGCAGACTGGCACTGTCAGGCACCTCCACTGTCAGTACGGGAAATTATTTTTTCTTTCTGTGCGGCCAAGTACCAAATGACCCGCGGCCCACGCCCACGGGTTGGGGATCAATGAGCTATATGATAAATTTAACAGACATGTATATGAATTCACATTATTGCAAATATAGATATTATCAGTATATTATCAGTTTGGACTAAACTCATATTGCAGAGTGTTGAGTGAATTTGTCAGTTTGCATGTGTGTATGGCCTACAGGGAGCAGTGTTGACTGTAAAGCAGCAGGAAGGAAGAACCTGCATTATTTGTCCTTCACACACTGTGGGTGAAGCAGCATGTCACTGTCAGAGTGTCATGCATAGTGCAGGACATGTTGTCCAACACACATGATAGCTTAGCCACAATCCTCCTGTCTCCTACCAACCACACTGGGTCAAGGGGGCATCCCAGGACAGAGCTGACCTTCTTATTAGGTATAGATATATTATACTATATCCTCATTCTCAAGAGGAAGTCAAGTGTATTCTTGTTGGGTGCGGGACTCCGCCAAGGTTGTGTCCACTCCTGTTTGTGATTTTCGTGGCTGAACTCCTCATTTAGAGTTAACAATATACTTTGGTGACAGAAGATTGCATCTCTGCCTTTAAATATAACTGGTTACCCCCTTTGAGTTGGAACTGAGCTGCTACCCAAGTGAAGGTGTGCAAGGTATTGTACATGATTGAGGTACGGCATGTATGGACCATAAGACTGACTGAATATAGCGCTGAATTCGCAGTGATACAGGTGCTGTACAGGTGTGTAGAAGACACTGTGCCTGCAGTCAATGTTCTTGATTTACCGGTCCATGTGAAATTCAGCCCTCCACTATTGTCGTGAGTATGTAGTGCATTCAAACAGCTAAAATGAGCTTCCATCACCGGGCGGCCGGGGTCACACTGAGGTAGTAGTTGAGAAGCTCAGATATCTGGGAGGTTTTTGGAGTAAAACTGCTGTTCCTTTGCACTGAAAGGAGCAAGTTGAGGTCATTTAAGGTTCACAGTTTTCATAACAAATAAGAGCAAATAAAGTGGCAAAGTTTGAGGGAGCTACTGGCCACCGCATCCACACGAACCTGCCATCATTGATGAAAATGATGATCTAGGCATTTGAATAGGATATCCTCAGGATGCCCCTCTGTGGATTTATTTCAGGAATGTCCAACAGGGTGGACATATGAATGTGTATCTGTTCAAATTAAGTCAAATCCCTGAGGCTGGGGAAAAGAATGTCAGGACTTTGCTTAACCTGCTGCCATCACATCCTCCACAGAAACAGAAAGCCGTTCTTTTTGTGTTTATGTGTCAGCACGTAGAGTTCATTCTAAACAACATAAAACATTCAGTTTACAAGTGCTTGGCATGATAGCAGCCTTGATGTCCTGCTGCATCAAATAACAAGCTCTGGAGGGATTCTATTCAACGATATGACTGCATTACCGGGGTGTGTCACTGTTATGTATCTACAGTACAAAAGTAAAGTAAAGATGCCTTTCTTATCTTTAATGCAGACTACAGTTGAAACAGTTGAGTCAATTCAACCATCAACAGAAAATAATCTGCAACTTCTTTCATAATCATCTTATCAAAGTAATTTTTCATGTAACTATGCCAAGCATTCTTCAGTGCCAGTTTCTAAAATGTGAGGATTTAGGGCTTTTTCTCTGTTTATATAATTACATAGCATCTTTGGGTTTTTGACTGTAGGTCGAATGACACAAGACATTTCTTTTCACTGACAGATTTTTGAACGCTGTTTTTCATGTTTTTCTGTGGACACTTTCATTGACAAAACAAATAAGTGATAAATCAAAGACATGCAGCCTTTAACTAAAGTAGCTAAAGTCATTTATTGATTAGATGATATATGTTAAGTGAAATATGAGATATATGAACAATATATTTGATTCCTCAGTCTCACTGCATATTGACCTAATTTCTGTTAAGTATTGCATTCTTAGATATGTAGAGCATTGGAAAACTCAAAAAAGAGAAAACAAGCCGACAAAATCACTAATTATTCACACGAAGAAAGTTGAAGTTGTAGGTTCAGGGCTTCACTAATATGGGTCTGAGTTGTTGTGGATGTTGATCCCTGCACCACTGGCTATCTCTGCTAGCACATCACAAACACTGTATGGTAACTCATTGAGTTCATAACCTGGAGTCTCCAGCAAACACAGTTTGGTTGAGTTACAGATGTGACCTGACTGCCTCATTTCCTCTTCAGCTGTAATGTCCATGAGAAGTGTTTCAGAAACAGCAACATCACTCTTTTTCTTTTTTCTTTTCTCTCTCTTACTCGCTTTAACTTTAAGTTGACCTGATTAGCAAGTAGCCCAAAGACAAAACTCCCTTATCAACACTCACTTGTTTGTTTGTTTTTTGTAAAAAATAAAAAAAAAGAAATCATCAGAAAAGACTGTTTTTGGTTTTACAAAAACTGCCTGCATTCTGCAGCTGCATTTCCCCTAATACTGTACTGTGTTCAGTCATGTGACATGACAGCTAACGCAGGACAAAAAAACTACCTGGCAGTATATTAAAGCCACTGTTATTTCTGTATTCATCATGCAGATCAGCTGGCGGTTCAGAGTTCGTCTCTCAGCAGGCCGCAAACAGCGTTTAGACAGGCAAAGTCTTCAGCCAGATGTTCTGAGTGGATGCAGCTTTTACTGTGGATGTAAGGCGAGCACATGTATTTAAGATAGTGTAGACAGATGGTGATTGTCTCGGTCGGTTGCCGTGGCAATCGTAGCTTGTGTAGGTGAGCCAGAGGATGGACACGCTGAGTACACACGAGAGGAGAGAGAGAGACTGTGGATCAGGGCTGCGGATGGGTTCAGTTTCTGCAGAAACAGGCAGACATGTATGCAGACAGATCAGTCTCAGTATTAATTAATGAACATTCACAGATACACTTTGGGATTTAGAAATAAATGAGTCTCTCCACATAACTATTTTTCCATGCACACAATAATTTGTTTTTGTATAAAAATGTGTGCAACAGCTCACAAATGACAAGTAGTTTGTTAATGTAAGTCCAACAGTTTGTGTATAAATGTGACGTCCAAATATGTTTTGATGGAAATTGCAAGTACTACAAACACATATATTTGAAATATTATATAGAAATATTTATGCGTGCATCAGAAACACATTCGTGAACCTTATTTTTTCATATGTTGATTGTTTTACATTTAAACACTGCTTTGTCCCGACGTGTCTGTTGAGGTTTTGTTCACTGGTGTCATGTTTTTGTCGAGCACTTCCTGTTTTATTGTGGAACCTAACTTCCCTCTAGTTTTAGACCCTCGACTTCCTGGTGTGTTCCCGCCTGTCTGATTGTCTGCCCGCCCTTATTGTCTCCACCTGCTCCTTGTTACCTCGTGTATATAATGTCTGCGTTTCCCCTCTCCTGTGACAGATTGTCTTGTGAACCCTGTGATCCTTGTCAGTCCAGCCTTGTTACCTTGATTACCTTGCCCTAGTATTGAGAGTCTTTTGTTTTATCATTTTTGTATTATTGAGAATTATGCTTAGCGCCTTTTGTTTGCATTTTTGATTAATGAGCACTTTTGGTAAACATTGTATCTGTTATTAGAACCGGCCTTGAGCTGTTTTGTTTTCTACCCTGGTGTGAGAGTTGTGCATTTGAGTCCAGCCCTTTTTGCCTGAGCACTTGTGATATATACAATGACAAATATTTTTGTGTGTAGAGATTTATATAGAAATCCCAAAGAGTATCTGTGCATCCTTCTGTGTGCATTCATTAATACTGAGACTGGTCTGACTCCATAGCCATGCAGACTGAGGTAGGCGGGGACTAGGGAAAATCAGGCCTTACACCCTACGTTTTACATTAATCGTATAGAAATAAAAGCATTCACAGACAGATAAAATGGCAAATTCATTCTGCCTGGAGAGTCAAGAGCCACACAGGGAAACATACAGACTCAAACTGGTCACATATACATAGTGCAGTGCAGGCAAGACACTTCTCTCATATGTCCAGTGGACAGTGACACATTACATAGAATGGAGTTGCAGTCAAGGCAGGACATGATGCAGCCATATCCAGTGGAGCGGAGAGTGCACACCAAGGGAAGTTGTCTCTTTTTGAATGGTTTCCCCCAAAAAAGAGAGAGGTCATCTGAGTGTTGGTTTTGCTGATATGCAATGTGAGTCCCCTAAATTATTAGAATTCATGGGACCGATTCATATAGACCTGCTCTCTAACCCTTACTGTATTACATTCACTTCTTTATTGTAACTGTCTGCTATCTTTGTTGCAGTTTAATTATTTGAACCATTTTTATTGTGGCACAGTTTCGATTGCCTTGAAATGTGACCTGTTTCTTAGGTGTACCTCTTGGTAAGGTCATCATCTGTAAGTGAGATGCAGTTGTTCATTAACCTATTGTGAATGAAAGAAAAACACACAATAAAAGGGAATCACAGCAGGACATGACACACCCTCAGAGCCAAAATGACCATAAAATTCTTGTGAAAAACTGACACAGTGTAAAAGCACTCCTTCAACGGAGGACAGAAATTATAAGTGCAGCAGTGTCTTACCTAGCAAAGTAATTTATCTCACATTGAAAGGAAGGCTTCTCTCATTTTAAGCAACCCACATACAAAATAAAGCAGTCTGACAAAAAGGAAAGAAATATATAGAGTTTCATTTCCGTTGCCGGAAAGAGATGTATAGACGATAAGAGGGCAGTGGGGATATTTTCCCATCATTCGGACAGGAGGCTGCTGGGTAGAAATATAGAAAGAAGCCAAACAGCAGGTAAGAAAATGGAGATGAATGAGGTGATAGTGGTGTTCAAGGAATGGCTTAAAGGTCTGGTTCAGTCAAATAAAAAATGAAACAAAACAGAAAAAACACATTCTTATTTCTCACCTCCCTCTGGTGGTACCATGCTGATGCTTTTACATTTTGTCTTGTCAGGTTTTTGAGATATGGAGTGAGGACATTTCATCCACTATGACAGTACAATGGAAGAATTTAAAGTGCATTAGCACATTGAAAATGACATTTAAGTAAGACTAAGAGTGCACAGCCATGGTGGGAGGCTGTTTCATAGCACAGCAATGTTTAGAGCTAATGCTTAACATTACCGTCAGGATGCTAATTTGCTTACACTGACAATGTCACCCTGTTGAGGCTTAGAAAGTATAATTTCATGACAATCCATAAGGTAGTTGGTCCTAACATTGGTGCTATAGGAAAAGTCAGGGCACAACAGTCATTAGGATTCATCATCTAGGAACCTTGAATATATAATTCCATGAAAATCCATAACCTAGTTGTCAAAATATTTTGCTCTGAACCACAAATGTAAATGACATAGTTGTGCTAAAGAAAGAGGATGCCTCTAAAATATAATACGTCGTGTAGTCCGAAGTGTTGTTGAGATATTACAGTCTGGACAAAGGTGGTCGACCAGCCGACACAGCCATCCGTAGATTCATAGCATGGATACATCTTCATCAGGAGCGTGTCATCACTGTGTGTAACCCACAGACCTCACTGTGTACACAGTAAACTACTTTCTGCTGAACGTTTTGCAAAACCAAAATAAGATTTAAAAAGTGGTGGCAGGTTTGTCAGTGACAGACGTTTCAGAATGGTGGCAAATAAAACCAAACCACTATTCACATGGTTAGACACCACAAGACGCTGGTGACAAAACATGTTTGATTTTTGCTATTTGGGGTGAAACATCTATTAAAAATATCAGATACATTTAATGTAGAAAATAAAGGTGCACCATTGGTGAAATCCCTCCTCAGGATGGGTTGGTCGACGCTAGAATTTGTGAAGGATATGCCATACATATTGCAGGTGTATGGTATTTGCATTGCAAAGGACACCTCAAGCTGAGCTGAATCATCAGTGTCAAAGCTGTCAGGGTTTTCTCACTGATGACTGAAGTCACCACTGTCAGCTCAGCGACACATATAGCATGTTACTTCCTGTCTAAAAGCTTGAAGATGTGAAGTTTGGACAACTACACGTGCTAGGGTAAAGTTAGGGGAAGATTTATAAAAAAACATCACACCACTTCCCCTCCTGTATCTGAGAGACAGCAGACATTATTCCCACCACCCCAAGAGGTCGCCTGCCAGGAACCATAAACACAGACCGTCATCAGTGTTTGAAGAAGGACCAAAGCCGTTGTTTTTTCATTTGTCTAACTCCTGGGCCTCAGTTATAAGTCCATACAAAGCCCATACATGTGTTTAACAGCTGTGTCTCCACTGTTAGTCTGTGTCATTTCTTGCCATAATATCAGGTTTAGTGCGATCTTGCAGTTTTGGCCAGATCCCATAAGGGGCAGCTTAGGGGCAACCAGGGATAATAGCATATTGAGGTGTATAACTACATTTACTGGTGTTTGTGGCTGGATAGAGTGTGTGTAACAGAGAGTGAGAGAGAGGAGATGGATATAGAATTACAGCGGTAATTCCTGCTTTTGAGAGCGTAAATCCCTCTTGTCTCAGCATCATCGCTGCAGGCCTGGACCACACTGCCACCTTCTGCTCCTTCACTCCCTCATTCTGAGTCCCCCGTCTTTCATTTGAGCCTCCGCTCGCTCATCCTCCCCCCTCCATCCCACCCAAGCAGTTTTTAGGGGGCAGGGAGTCGTCATTTCTTGTTGCCAGCATGTTTCCCCATTGTACGTGTGTATGGTCTGTCCTTTTCCATTTATTCCCCAATAAATCCAAGCAGCTGGTCACTGACTGGAACACTGCTTTCTGCTGTTTTCCCATGTTGCACAGATAACAGTCACACACACACGCACGCACGCACACACACACACACACAGGCACACAGTTCGTCTTTGTTATGCACCCATACTTCCTCAGTGAGTCACACAGACAATCAATGATGTACCTCCAAACATCCAAAGACATGACCCCGATTATTTCCAATTGCCAAAGCCGATGGTGTTAGTCATACGTAAGTCAATTTCAGCGGTATGGGGTTTTAAGGTTATTTTGTCAGATTGTTTCTTGTCTTGACACTGTTGGCCACTTGTAGGTTTGTAGAATCTTATCTAAGTCGTATGTGGACATCCTTCCTGCATCCATGTGAATTGTTTGTCAGAAGCCGTTCCAGCTCTGGCAGAGGTGCTGTTGGTTTTGGAGTGCACATTTTCTATGTGTGTGTTGCACGCCCATTTGTGTTTGTCCCCACTCTCTGAAGATCTAGCTTAATGTACATCTAACGGTTCTGCAACGTAGGCTTCTTTTTGAAGTGTTTCCATTACATCAAATGAGTTCGAAAGAGGGAGGGAATGGGGAGAGAGACAAAAGGGGAGACAAAGAGAGAGCGAGAGAGATGTAATCTGTCTCCAATCGATTGGCTGCACCTCTGACCACTCTTGGGATCCCACTATCATTTGTTTCCATCTGTCTGCCTCCTTTCATTTTTTTTCTTTCTTTTTAATACCTTTTCTCCTTATTTTTCTCTTTTAATTCCCATTCAATTAAGGCTGGCTACATTGGCTGACCATTGGTTAATTGCTCAGGGGCCCTCCATGGCGATCAGCAGACCTTAACAAGATGATGTGGTTAACTTCACCGTACTCTGAGCACTGCATGTGTGTGTGTGTGCATCTGTATTGGTATATAGTATATGTTATGTGCCCTTATTGTGCAACACACAGGCACACCTATTGTAATCCTGCATACTTAAAATTTCTTTTGCTATTATTTTTCGACACATTTTTGCCAGAAAGCTCATGTTGTAGCTTGTAGCATTGGCAAATCATATGCAAATATGTGGCTCATTGCACCCTCTGGAAATACACTAAGAACCGCTGCTTACACCTTAGCAGTGACTAACCTGTAACCTATGGTTCTCTCCAGCTACAAAGGGGCCCACCTTGGGCCCAGTCTTTCTGACTGAACATGCATTTTTATTGTTTAGTGGAATATACTGAATAAAGTTTGTTTGTGTGTCTTGAAAGTCTGACTCAGACCACATCTATATGTTATGAGACGATCCATAACGAGCCATCACCACTGCGGAGGGGTTCTCACGTCATGGAGCAAACAGCACCAGCGGGGCAATGTGGCCTATACTGTCGTTGATTCCACCCATCCGAGAACCCCTTCATAGGGCCCCAGCCACTCCATGTTGATTTGGCTGCCGGGAGTTTTAAAAGCTCACAGGCTGTCTGCTCTGCTGTGTTTCTGTTTCCCGTGCTGGTTTTTGAAATGTTTTGTAACATTTCTAAAATAAGTTTAAAATGAAGGGGTGGTGTGACATCGTCATTATTGATGTCTCTCTCTCTCTGTCTCTCTCTCTGCCAGTCTCTCTCTCTGTGCCATGTCTGTGTATGTGAGTCACTTGATATAAAGAAGTCTCACATAGCCAGACCTGTCTCCAAACTCAGTTTTAGCACTGCCAGTGCTGGAGAACGTGACCTCTGACTGTCTTCATCTTGTGTAACGTGTAGCTAGACATTTCATGTGGGCTGCAATGCAATCCTTACTTTTTATCCTTCATCTGCTGGGGTTTGAGCAAAATTTCATGTCCAGTTGTGCTTAAATATCAGAAGGGGCCGTCTAATGATAATTCAACAACACTGTCCATGGTGCTGAAATAGCACGCATCATTTATCCACATCTCTCTCCTTCCACTTTTCTGTTCTCGTAAATTTCCCCTTGGATCTGTCTTGCATCTCCATTCAGCCTATAGCCTATATAATGCCTCCAAGCCTGCTAACCACCCACTACCGACCACATAAGAAGCACTTACAATGCCTTATTAACTCTTATTAACTATTTTGGTTCCATCTGCTAAACGCCGGTTAACAATGTCTTGATAGATCGCTGCACATGAGCTACCATTTTGAAATGGAAGTGGAAGCTAACCAGCTATAGCAACAAAATATTCCTGAAACAAGCACTAAGCAAGCATATGCTTTTTTTTTTTTCAGAAATGTTCTACAGTATTTACTATATACAGTATTCATTCATTATTATTAAAAACATGAATAATAGCTTTTAGTTGTTTCCTGTAAATATCCAAGTCAACCTTGTGTGCAGAGTTGAGATGCATATGCTCTCCTTATCTATCCCTTTTTATGTGTTTTTTGCATTTGTAAAAATATGTTATTTGCATCCCAGCATCTACATTTAAGGTCCGGCTGCATTCAGTCTTGTATGTCTATTTGCTCCTCTGGATACATACCCTCTGTGTGTCCTTATGTCCATGCTCATGTATCTGTATGTAGGTGTGTGTTTGCATGTGTGGGTGTTGTGTCTGAGAGAGCTTGTCCACCTCTCCCATCTTTTCAGCCCTTTTAGATTGATTAATTCACTGAACACACCCTGTCCCCATCAGACCTTGGGGCTTTGGCTCTGACTCTATCTGAGTGGTCTGTCTGTTGACCAGACAATTACCAAGCTAGTCAATCACTACCTCAAAGGCGTGCTGCAAGCTGACTGATCTCACACACTCACACACACACACACACACACACACACACACACACACACACACTTTCCTGCTACTGCTGGAAATGTTCATGCATGTTGATGCCTCTTATCTGACTGGAAGTCACAAGCTTCACTAAGCAGTAAAGGGACTTAACTCTGTGACACTTAGTCATAGCGCCCTGCCAACACATCATAAACCACCACTTAAGTTTTTGATTGGCTAAGTTGGCTCATCAAAGTTTTATTCGTGGTTAATTATGGTCTTCTGATACCCATATTGACAATAAAATAAGTTTCTCACACCTCCTAAAAAATACCCTTCACGTTTACTGAGCTACACCCTAGACATTTCATGGTTAATGTATGCCTCTGTGAAATACAAGGATTTGCTCCCATTCTGACACACTGACTCAGTGAGATCAGACACTGATCTGGGGTGCAAACGCTTGTAGTCGATATTCCAGTTCCTTCCAAAGGTATTGGATGGGGTTGAGGTGAGGGCTCTATGCAAGCCAGTCAAGTTATCCCACACCAAACTGGGAAAACACAGGGGTCTTGTCATATTTAGACAAGAAAGAGCCTCCCCCAAACTGGACAAGACTGAATGCTGCAAATACCAGAACCTGTAGCTTTTACATTCCTCCTAATCTCTTATCTGATCTTTAAACCAAGCAGATTGTCCACATACTTTTGGCCATATAGGGGATGTATACGTAATGCCACAGTTGGAGCATTTACTTATTTTTGGTCTACCTTAACAATTATACATTACTACTGTATGGATTTGTCACTTAAGTGTATTTTACGTGTATTTTAATCTTTAATGTTGTCCTAAATCATAAAATGAGGACCAGGGTTCTCATGTAAAGAAGACTGTGCTGCTTTAAGCTGAAAGATGGTGGAGTCACAAAATTAGAAAAATACAGCCACGTGTAAAACTGTGCCAGGTCATGCGCACCTTTCCTTTCTGCATTTCATGAGCCACTTAGCCCGCCTTTGCTCCTGCCAGAAATGACTCTATGTAAATGACTAGAAATACTCCCCTCCTGCCAACTATTATCCACATAACAATGGCAAATCCTGCTGCAAAACACACGAAAAAGAAAAACCTCACACAATGTGAGATCAAGTTGCTGATTACTGAGATGGAAAAAAATGTTTAATTTAGTGTTTTTATCCTCTGTAATCTGTAACAAACGCGAATACGGAATGGAAATCATGGCGCATTCTGGGACGACTCTGCCGGTTCTGGGGGTGAGTCGTTCGTCATCAGAAATGTATACATTTTAAAATATAAATAGATAAATGCCAGTTAATCAAAAGCGAGGGTCTGGACCGTGGCAAAAGAGCGATATATTGTATATTTGAAGTTACGTAATGTTAGGCTCAAGGTTAGCTGATGTTATGCTAGCTGAATGCTAACAAAATGTCGGCTATTCATACATAATCAACCATATCCAGCAAAATGTAAAACGTAGCTTCAGCCTACCTTTGTGTCCGTATAAGCTATTGTCACGTTTCATGTTGAGAGTCTTATTCAGTGTGTTGTGTGTGGTGTTAGTGCAGCGGTTCTTTGTGATGCCTACAGTTAACAGCAGGAGGACGCCCTCCGACCCATGTAGTTGTTGTAACACAGACGTTGAGGCCGACATAACTTGCAAACTAGCTACCTAAGGTAGCTGCCCATCTCAAAGTTAGAAAATGTTAAAGCTGTAGTCACACATTTACCCTGTCTGGCCTGAAGTCCTGCACTCCCTGACGTGCATTAACATCTTTGTGCCACAGAGGAAATAGATTTTTAGACCTCCTGCATGTGCATGAAAACCAGTGAACCTGCAACCTTTTAGTATGTGCACACCATTTATACATGAGGCCGAGGGGCCAAAGGAAGTGCCCTTCATCCTGTCTGTCTTTCTCTTTCTCTCTCTCTCTCTCTCTCTCTCACACACACACACATTCACTCACACACACACATACAGTACATTCATCTTAAACCAGTTGACGCTGAAGGGGAAATCATAGCTGAAGAATGGGACCTCAGCAAGTCAACTGTGCTGAATCCCTTCTTTGTCTCGCTTCCTCCTCACAGTTTTTAACACTCACAATTCTTTCTCTCTCTCTGTCTACCACTCAGAACAAATGCCAAAAGTGAAACAAATTTCCGTGGCAATTACATTGCGAGGCCACGGAGAGAGAGGCGAGCGAAGCAGAACAACTTGAAATGGCTTCATAGAAAGGACTCCCAGGCCCTTTAATTACACCACTATTGATTGCTTTGTGCAGGATTCCCACATTCACTTACTGCTTTTTCTTCTCGACTCTGCATTTAATACCCTGCAGAGAATGGTGCAGAGATGCTTCTGAATTTAGACTCTACGATTATCTAGCAGCTCTTTTCATTTGGTGGCATTTAATGGTTAAAAGCTGCAGGAGATGATTCTGGAGAAATATAGTTGACTGTTGCATTTCCAGGTGGTCCAATACCCACACTTTTGGTCCTGTTCCCAGGTCCAAAGTATTTCACAGCCAGGGAATGCGAATGAAAAATCAGCTGCCACTGGTTGGTTGTTGTTTGCAAATACCATTAGAAAACTAGGAGTAGCCAGAAGAATCAGATTTTTCCACAGTTTATCTGTGTTGTGTACTACTGTCAGGATATGGTGACAGTTTCAGCAAAACGTTATTCCAAAAAAGGTTATACTCAGTCATAAATAGTCATAAAAGTTACCTACTGAAACTTTCAATGTCTGGGTTCATGGATGATAAAATCAGTTTGCTTCAGTGCAAGATGTGATTCATTTGTTGTGGCAACAGGTTGAAGGTCAAAGTTGTGGATGCCGTCAACCTTTCTGTTAAAACTGTGAATATTCTATGTATTCTATTCTGTATTCTATCTCTCTTATGGCAATATTTTTTATAGTTCTTTGCGGCAATATATATTTTTTACATATTTTTATATTTCTTCGTATAAAATGTACATATATATATATAGTCAGCTTTTATTTTGTATTAGTATTTCTCTATTCGGGCTGCACGGTGGCTCGGTGGTTAGCAGCGTCGCCTCACAGCTAGAAGATCGATCCTGCCTGGGGTCTTTCTGTGTGGAGTTTGCATGTTCTCCCTGTGCAGCGTGGGTTCTCACCGGGTTCTCCGGCTTCCTCCCACAGTCCAAAAACATGCTTAGGTTAATTGATAACTCTAAATTGTCCATAGGTGTGAATGAGCGTGTGGTTGTTTGTCTGTATATGTAGCCCTGTGGTAGGCTGGCGACCTGCCCAGGGTGTCCCCTGCCTTCGCCCGAGAGACAGCTGGGATAGGCTCCAGCCCCCCCCGTGACCCTGCTAAGGATTCAGCGGTGTATAGATAATGGATGGTATTTCTCTATTCTGTTATTTTCCTACTGATATTACCTGCTGCCTGTAACATCAGAATTTCCACCGCTGGGGATAACTAAAGTCTTACCTTATCTTATCTTAAGTGTATGTGAGGGTGCTAGAATGTTGAAGGATTCGATGCCATCAAAACTATCTGACTATGTTGCAAGCAATACTTCACAACCATGCATAGCAAGCATCACTAATAAGTTGTGTGTCCATGGGCCTGCCATGATAACAACTGGTAGCTTCCTGTTCATCTAATTCTTGTTCTCATTTGAAGTTTTACTTCAACTAGCAGGAAAAAGAGTCTTCCCAAGAAAAAACTTTTTTTTTACATTACATTTTTTTAAACAGCACATCATTTCTTAACACGTATCTCATTTGTTTATTGTGCAAATAAAAAGACATTTAAAAATGTCAGTTTGTGATGTGGAATGGAATTTACATGTTATATTTTTTTTCTTCATGATCAGGTCATGCATCTACCCAGTACTTCTGTGCAGCACCTCTCACTAGTTTAGCATAAAGACTGTTGGTTGGAGGGAAAGCGCTAACCTGGCTTTGTACAACATAAAAGTAAGACTAAGCTCTGCAGCCATGCTAGTTGCTGTATGAGTCTGTACTTAGGTGCAGTGTGCATTGAGCTAAATGCAAATGTCACCATACTGATATGCTCACAATGCTAACATGTATGCAGATATGATGTTTATCATGTAATCAAATGTATTTCCTAATATGTCAAAGTATTCCTTTAACCAACATGAACCAAAGAGGTGTCAGATGAGAAAACACTAATATGAATCGATTTTGTAGTTTTAGAAAAAGGACTTAGTAGAAAAAGTTCAGTTTCTGGTTCAGCATGTATGATGTTCCTTGAAGCAGACAGAGGTTAAGTATCTTGTTTAAGGGCTTTTTCAGACACTCAAAGGCTGTGCAAGCGGAGGAATTGTTCCTAAGTGTCTAACCACTCTGCCACCCTGCTGCTTACTGGGGAAATCATGAACTCTGTCAGGAGAAATGGCACAAAAAACTCTGTAACTGAGAACTTTTGGTTTGACCATCAGAGTTATTCTAAGAGCAGCAGCTTGTAAATCATACAGCCTCAAGAAGAAACTACTGAGAGTGGCTATGGAAATATCTGCTTTCACATTTCATTTAACTTGTGAAAATCAGACTCATACTGTAGTCCCTTTAAATATTTTCATAAACCCTCAAAACTTAACTCAGAGTCACCCTTTACCTGCAGAGGCAGCCCTATCTATAAATCCATTCATCATGGAGTGGAATTACTCTATGACAAATCTCTCTGTGCGTACGTCTGCAGAGTGAATACACAAACGGGCCACATGTTCCATCCCTGCTTTTTAGCCAAAGTCATTTGTGCCAGTGTCAAAAGTGATAAATGGGTTGTGTGGTGCCTATGAGAGAAAGCAGTGAATTTTTATAATGTATTAAACAGACACGAGAGGAGGGCAGGAGACAGGCATGTGGGGATGGAGCTGGGAAAGTGGGCTGTCATGCTGTAGTGCTGTGCTGTAGGCAGGGGACCTCTGTCACACACAGTTTGAGCCCCTGCTTCACATCTTTACTGGCACCTTGTCTGTATTTCCCTCAGATATCCAGCCATCAGCCCCCCTAGAGCTCACAGCCATCCAGCAAGGCAGCAGAGCTGGCAGACACAATATACAGTGACTGCTCTGTCAATGCATCGTATGGCACCGTGTGTGTGTGTGTGTGTGTGTGTGTGTGTGTGTGGTCTTCTTTTTCTTTTTGTGAGAGCCAGTTTGCATTTTAGTCCTTCACATAAAGGACGCTGTTTCTAATTGAGGTCATTTGCGTTGTCCCTCCTCGTTTTGTGTCATTTTTAAAGAGTAGGATGAAAACATAGTTGTGTTTTCAGTGTTGCTCAACAAAATGCATTGTGTGGGCTAAAAAATATCAATTTCCTTCCTCGTCCAACATTTCTTTGAACTGTTTGAAACCTCGTTCAATGACCGCCATCAAAAGTCGATCAGTAGAACAGCAGGAATCTGTCACACAGCTTGTATGCAACACACAGAGAAGGAATGTATGTGCATCACCTGCATGCTCATGCTTTTCATGCATATGTGCATTCTTATCAAAGGAGGGTGGAATCAAGGGCAACTGAATTTGGTTGTAGAAACTTTTCACCTTTGTTACAGACACATAATGCATGTGAACAATGATGGTCATGTTGCTCATCACCATGTGGCTGAACAAAGAGAGGCCCACATGCAAAGTCTAAAGCCTGATGAAGAACTCGGGACAAAGAATGAAGAAATATCACTGTAATCCTGCCAGACCTTGTACATCTCACCTTTGTGCAAGATTTGGTTTGAAGACAAATCCTGGTTCCCCATTGGGGTAAGACCCACCGGGACCCTGCGACATGGCCATGACATCAAGACCTGTGCTAGCCAGCTGTCTCCTGTACTTGAACATCTGTTCAACCTGAGCCTGAGTCAGGAGAAAGTCCTGAGGCTGTGGAAGACGTCCTGCTTGGTTCCAGTCCCCAAGAAGCCGAGGCCATCTGACCCAGCTGACTACAGACCAGTCGCCCTCACATCCCATGTGATGAAAGTCCTGGAGAGATTGTTCCGGGCCCAGTCCACAGGTGAAGACATTCCTTGACCCCCTGCAGTTTGCCTATCAGCCCCATTTAGGAGTCGATGACGCTGTCATTTACCTGCTGCAACGAGCCCATATGCATATTGATGGTGGAGGAGGCACTGTAAGAATCACATTCTTTGATTTCTCCAGTGCCTTCAACACCATTCAACCTCTGCTATTGGGTGAGAAGCTGTGGGGGATGGGTGATCTCCTGGATTACTGACTACTTGACAGGCCGGCCACAGTTTGTCCGTCTGGGCAGCGGGCTGTCTGATGTGGTGGTCAGTGATACAGGAGCTCCGCAGGGGACTGTGCTTTCTCCCTTCCTCTTCACCTTATACACCACTGACTTTAAGTACAACTCTGAGTCATGTCACCTGCAGAAGTTCTCTGATGACTCAGCTGTTGTCGGGTGTATAAGAGAGGGAGAGGAGGGGGAGTACAGGACACTGATAGACAACTTTGTTGAGTGGTCCGAACAGAACCACCTGAGGCTGAACATCAGCAAGACCAGAGAGATGGTGATCGACTTCAGGAGGAAGAAGACGCCTTCACAGCCACTATGGATCAAAGGGGAGGTGGTGGAGGAGGTGGAGGACTACAAATACCTTGGAGTGGTGATCGACAACAGACTGGACTGGAAATCCAACACAGAGACTTTGTACAAGAAGGGGATGAGCAGACTCTACTTCCTGAGGAAACTGAGATCCTTCAACGTGTGCAGCAAAATGTTGGAGATCTTCTACCAGTCTGTGGTTGCCAGTGCCATCTTCTTTGCCGTTGTTTGTTGGGGCAGCAGCATCGAAGCCAGCGACACCAACAGACTTGATAAGATCATCAAGAAGGCTAGCTCTGTACTCGGACTCAGACTTGAGTCTTTTGAGACTGTGGTGGAGAGGAGGACGCTGAATAAACTGCTATCCATCATGGACAATGATCAGCACCCTCTCCATCACACAGTGGACGGACAGCAGAGCACCTTCTCCCACAGGCTGCTACAGCTCCGCTGTCGAAGGGACAGATACAGGAAATCTTTCCTGCCACATGCCATTACACTGTACAATAACAGCTAAAATAATAATAATAATACAATACTTCTTACCACTACTGTTTGCTTTTGATATTTTCTTATTATGTATATAATTTTTTTACTGCTTGCTATTTCGATATTTTATTATATATAGTTTGTTCTTACAGTCATGGTACACTTTATTTTCACTGCCATTTGCTTTTGATATTCTTATTTTGATACTCATTTTCATTTGATATTCCTTTTGTGCAATACTTTTTACTACTGTTTACTATTTGGATATTTTATTATTTTGTTATGTACATAATCTTTTTACTGCTCGCTATTTTTATATTTTTATTATGTATAGTTTGTTCTTTATAGTCTTATTTTCACTTATTTCACTGTGTGTAATGCTGCTGCTGCACTGCAATTTCCCAGCTTGGGATAAATAAAGTCTATCCATCTATCTATCTATCTATAAGGGTAGAAAAAGGAAAAAATACAACCCCTCATCGCTCACCTGATAATCGTTAAAAGGTATTTTAAATATTGGCATTTAAAGTGAACAACCCTTTGCTGAAACTGTATCCACAGTTGCTCATTGGCCCTTGATCTCAGGCTGATGGCACATTATTGTTAATTCTAAGTAATATAATTTAATTGATATTATTACAGTTATTGGTATCAATAACTATCCTTAACATCTGATAGTAACCAAACGTCCTCCTACCAGATGACAACATTCACACGCATCCCAACTATGAGGGTAAATACCTCCCCACAACTCAGTCAGAAGTGAAACAGCCCCTCGGATGATGGTAAAATCTTTTTAAGTTTCCAGCCCAGATGCCCTTGATTCAACCCTCCAGAGAATCCTCACAGACATATGTGCATCCTTGAAAAGCAGTCAGTGAGAACCTGATCATCAACACATTGCTGCGTAGTTTCACAACAGTGGTCGAAAATCCTGCACTGTGCTTCTTTTATTCTATTTTTTAAAACAGGAAATAGTTTGCTGCTCCAAACATTACCTTGGAAACTCAGTCAGGGAAAATACAGTTAGAATGAATGTCTGTCAAATCATTGTCAAACAAAGACAAGCTTTCTTGAACCCCATTCATTTTTAAATCTCAAATTTCTTTTTTTTAGAGTGTCAGAGTTGAGAATCTTTTATGCTAATATTCTTGTGGCTTCTGAGGCTCATTAGCATTATTCTGCATGATTTTGCAATATTTTACACTCTAAGCTATTATTTTTTTTATTAGAAATAGAAATCAATTAATTTCAAAAATAAGCAGCAAATTAATCAGCAATGAAAACAATTGTAGGCGCAGCCCTAGTGGTAACAGATGAAGCAATGATTATACTGGCCACTAAGATGCAGAAGAACTATGAAATTATGTGCCATTATTTGATCTGTTCAATACTAACTTCCCTGTCATGGCTTCTTCCTGTCCCTTTTTTTTTTTTTTTTTTTTTTTTTTTTTTTCAAGGTTGTTTCAAGTCACAGCTTCTTCATTGTAGCCCATTCATTAGATGTACTGAGCGATTCACAAACATGAAAACATTTTAATCATCGGTCAAGAAAAGGTTGAAACGTTATGTTTTAAATGAATCCTTTTCTTTTTCGTCCTTCATTGGTCTCCTTCCTGTCCCACTCCTGTGTCAGCTCAGGTCATTTCCAACCATATTTTGTCCGTTGCATGTTCAAATGGCAGCTTAGCCTCTTCTGCGTAGCTGTTTTCGCCCTTTTCCTTTTATAATTGTCATTCTGCAGAGGAGACCATTTATCATGTCCTTGCCTTGCCCCCCAAAGTCATCCGTCATAAAAGGCTAATTTGTAGTATTTTTGTAACAATCATGGAGGATGTTGTTGAAGGCAATATCATCTACTTTGTAGTTTTAGAAAGAGGACTTAGACAATGCTGCATTTAATACCCTGCAGAGAATGGCGCAGAGATGCTTCTGAATTTAGACCCTACGATAATCATTAATTGCCCTTACCCTTAATTGATATCAATACAGTTATTGGTATCAATAACTATCCTTTAATATTTTAAAATTAATTCTTTGTGTTTTTGCTTTCAAATTGATGCTAAATGAAGAGGGGTTTGTAAATTTTTCTGTAACACATACAATAGACTTTCATTTAGGTATGATGCAAATTAATTTGCATAAAAATACTTTTTTTTTCAAAATTCATAAATGTGCATCATAAAAGCCACAAAATTGGCTTACAACCATTACACTGTAACAGCAACACAACAGATGTAGTTTTCACTTTGACCGGTCCGACAAGAAACCAGCGCTTGCAAAAGGTTCCTAGGTGTGTGTTGAATATGCACAAACCGGCATTAGAGGAATGCATGAGCGATTCGGCTGCAATGTGGATTACAGCCCCTCGGATGAGTGGTGAAATCTTTTTAAGTTTCCATCAAGGTTTCTTGAACCCCGTTCATTTTTAAATATTATCTTAAAGAGTGTCAGAGATCTATATTTCCACTGTCTTTTCGACTGAGTAGGGGACAGTCCCGGATGCATCCCATTGAAAAGCTCAGGGTTATGGGCTGTTTATAAGACATGTGGATGTTAGTCTGACATACATTTTCCAAACCAACCAATAAGTCCTCATCATGAATCTAAATGATTTCATTTCGTTCTAAAACATTGAACTTGCAGTGGAAGAGACAGTCCAAACATGACAAACCATCAGTGTAATGTTATGTGAAAAGTGTTGGTAAGTCTCTTTTATCCGTGCCTTTTTATGGCAGGTTTTCATTTAATGATGAATTGTATGTTTATGTGTGCGTGTGTGTGTCAGTGCAGTATGTTTTCCTCAGCGGTTGCACAACTTGGTGATGTATGGTCTTTCTGTATATTGTGAATCATTGTCTGACAATACCCATTTAGAATTAAACTAAGATAAAGCATAGTTGCATGCATCCTACTTATGTATAGGGGTTTCCTCTTACAAAGGAGCTTTTGCGTGTGTGTGTGTGTGTGTGTGTGTGTGTGTGTGTGTGTGATTAGAGCTCTCATTCAACTCTCATCCACTTGACATAATCCAATTATTCCTTGAGAGTGAGACAGGGGGAATGTGACAGAAGGAAATGCTGTGTGAGGTTGTGTGTCTGTGTTTGTGCTTATTGTACTTTATTATTTGATTGTGTTGGCTAATCTAGTTGATCTGTTTGTATCGATCAATCTTAACATGACATTCTCTAGCCATATGAAAACCTTGCCGAACGCCAGTATTACTCTGAACACCTTTTGTTCTGCTCATTCTGTCCTCTTTCTCTGCTGCATGATATGAAACCCTGTGACCTAAAAAAAACACATTTATATTCAGCTAATTTGCAGTTAGGAAACAGAATGCCTGTTTTTAATTAAGTCTGTTTAATTTTACCAGCACAACAAGGAAAGTGTAATATTGAACCTATCTACAAAATGTTCTCTGTCAACAAATTCATATTCCTAAAATGTTAGAAAAGTCAGTGCACTTCTATGTCCTACTTCTGACATCTATGCAGTAAAGAAGAAGAAAACAAAAAAACAAAACAAGCCAGAAAACAACAAATGCACTTCAGGCAACGATAATGTTTCCTACAAAATGCATTTGGCAGAATATTAGTGGAAAATAAGCATATTCGGCAGGAGACAGGGTTCAGGTATAATCATCACCTTTTGGTCAAAGTGGCTAGTAGAGTGGATGAGTCAGTCATCGCTGCCTAAAATGAACCTGCTGATTGGCTGGTTGCCGGTTTTATTTTTCCAGCCTGCATTTGAAGAGTATGTTTGTACTTGAGCAATCACACACTGAGAAAGATTTCCATTTACCACTGATTTCAGTTTGTTTTTCTCCCAGTGTGGCGTTCTTAAGTTTATACAGCAACAGCGTTTTTGACAACCTGTGAGTCATGTTGTTTCTCTCTCTGGGAGATTAATAAAATGAGGGTTCATTGTGCTCGGGCATCATCACACCGGGGACAAATTCTGATTCATTATTCATTATTAGACTTCAATTTGGTCAAGGTTGGTCAAAATTAGGATCTTGTTTGAGATCACTTACAGGGGATTTCAAAATGTTTTTTCCTTTCCTGTGACGACGCATCTGAAAGTCTGTCTTTTCTTTTTCCTAGAACGAAAGAAGATTACTCTGACTGTTGGAAACCAGCTGTACTACAAGAAAATCTACAATGTTGTGGGATACCTGAAAGGAAGGAGGAACCCAGGTTTGTACAAACAGTCCAAAGTTTTGACTTAAAGCAAAAACTGCTTGTCTCATTATCAGTGTTTGACTAGGCAGTCAAAAATAAGAGTGTGCCCCGCATTCTTCAGTTCAAACGCTTGTTAAAATGTTGATTCAGTCACATTTTAGTCATGTGTTTTATTTTATTTCAAGTCTAGATTTAGGTGACAAACAAGCATGTGGGTGTTCTTGTTCACTAAAATATTATCCAGGTGTAGCTTCAGACAAGCAGCACAAACGCTGGGTAACATTAAATGTTAATTTAGCAAACATCAGGGTGGAGATTTACATGGTTGACAGCCAACATTAATCTCGTACCCATTCCTACATATCAGCGCGATTGGTCGACAGAAAGTAAACATTACACCGGCATCCAGTCCTTGAGAATCTGAGCTACGTCAGCATCAGCTCACCCTTTAACAAATGTCTGTGTGCCAGCTTTGCATGCTGTAGTTTGTCCCCTTCACATCTAATTTTGAATGCATTTCATCCATAAACAATGCTGGCAGAGACATAATGTAAGCGAAATCCACGATGCAGCTTATTAACTGAAGAGTACGAGCAGCTACGTCAGCCTGTGAAGAAATTCTGTTCCAGCTCTGTGCAGTGGAGGGTATTGTGTTGTCCATCAGGTGCACAGAATAAAAGGTCAATCTGATGTGTGCACATCATTAAGGCTTTGCTTCAGTCCGGAACTACTTTATTTATCTGCTTGCGTTTAAATTGAAATATTTTTTATTGTCCTTCTCATTTTCTGCTTCAATTATTTGGTGGTACATTTGACTGTGTACTCTGCACAGCCTTTATCATATTAGTCATGCTGTCCACAGCTACAGTGAACAAGTTGATGTGATTCAGTTTGAAGATTAAACATGAGTCATGGCCAAAAATAATATATGTGGCTTTACTTCTGATGTATGTGTATCCACATGATCCAAATGTGTATGAATTAAAAAAATCATCACTTTTCGTAGCTGTCTCTCAGTGTAGGAACAAATTACAGGAACTGGATTTGCTAGTGTTCCCCAAATAGCCTCAGTCTGAGGTGGCTTTTAAACAGGAGAAGTGACTCAGCTTATTGTGTTCACCATCAGACCTCCGAACGACTGGACGATTAGACATGAAGAGCAGAGCGTGGTGGTGACAAAGCACTCAGATCCCAAAAATATAGCAAGGGAAAACATGCAAGACACTATCAGGGATAATACATAGGTCTATAAATTAGAACTATATGAATACATTAGTTATTAAAAGGACTATGCATATTTTAGGACACTGAATACGTGTTATGAACTAAAGCACAACACCACCCACAAAACAGGCTCTGAGTTCACATTAGCATGTTAATGACTTCAGACAAGACTACCCAGTTTACGTAATAGGAAGAACTCTGTGTGTGTGTGTGTGTGTGTGTGCATGTGTGCATGTGTGCATGTTTGTGTCTTCAAGCGGAATTTTATGCAAGTGTGTGATTATGAAGTGTTTGCGTATGTGTGTGGTGGCTAAGAATCTTGTGACTGTTGAGACTTATTAGCATTATTCTGCATTATTTTGTGATATTTTACACACCAAGCTATTTATAAATATTTTATTAGAGTTGTCTCAGTCAATTAATTATGAAAATAAGCAGCACATTAATCAGCAATGAATACAACTGTAGGTCACAGCCCTGGTGGTAACAGATGAAGCAATGATTATACTGGCCACTAAGATGCAGAACTATGAGTGACCTCTTTGAAATGACATGTAGTCATTTGATCTGTTCATGTCAGGGAAATGTTTTAAATGAATCCATGCTTTTCTTTTTCTTCCTTCATTGGTCTCCTTCCTGTCCCACTCCTGTATCAGCTCAGGTCATTTCCAACCATATTTTGTCCGTTGCATGTTCAAATGGCAGCTTAGTTTCTTCCGCAGCTGTTTTTGCCCTTTTCCTTTTTTAATTGTCATTCTGCAGAGGAGACTCTTTATCTTGTCCTTGGCTCGCCCCCCACAGTCAGCCTTCCCTCCCGCTCTCCCGTCTACTCGTGGCGGTGCATTGTTACTGTACCTGTCCTGCCCAGTCAGTGGTGGAAAATTACCTTGCTGATTTACACTGTGATATTAGGCAGCCATAATGGGCCACTAAAGCAGATAATACGGGCCACAAATCTCCGAAAGGAGCGACATTTTAACTGGTTGTTGGCGTTTGGTCATATGTCTGTTCCACGCTCATTTATCTCGACCATAAACAGAATGAATATTCATGCACGTTTGCAAAGGTTTTGAGTCATACAGCCCTTATGATTATGATTATAATTATTATTATTATGCAGGAATCTGTATTACTATATTCAAACAGTCCTTACGTAAAATGCTGTTTGCTCATGTGGAGGGACAAACCTGCAATCTCAAAGCACCACAACACAACTAGCACAAAAATACAACACAGTTCACGGCAGGGCACTCCACACAATATTTTAAAGAAGTCAAAAACTGTGCAAGCTTCCTAAATGTAAGTTTTATTGCATATTTAAAGTGCACTAATTTGAACTAACTAATTCTACCCTTTCACTGGTGGGGAGGTGGCTTCTCTTCCCAATTTGCAAGTTTTCCGAGTTTTGACAAAGTATGACCAAGCTACTATTAATTCTGAAACATTTTAAAGTTAAAAAATCACCTTGTCAGTGCTCACTGGTGGACAAACTACAAACTAATGGTGACAGTGTTTCTAAATGACGTCAGACCTATGTGTGGCATTTCTATGTTGTGATTTGTTGTTGCTCACAGGCCAACATATACTCCACTATAGTACATCTATCAGCTTGGCCAAACACAGTACCCTTCATGGCTCCATTCTGTCCCCTTGCTTACGTGTTATATAACTTGGCATGATTGGCATGATTCTTTGATGAGCTTGTCAGGCTCTAGGGCAGGGATCACCAACACGGTGCCTGTACCAGGTCGCGTCTAAGGACCACATGAGTCGCCCGCCGGCCTGTTCTAAAAATAGCTTAAATAGCGCCACTTACCAGTTAATTTTTTTTAGTTGCTGTTCTTGTTTTAATCACATTTACATGTAAACTGGAACTGACAAAATATAAAAAATAACTTGTCCAAAAGAATGTTTGATATAAATGAACTCTGACCTACTATAGTTAAAGGTCAGTATTGTCACGAGCAAAATGTAGAGTTTGATGGAGATCAAACAGATTCCCCACGTCAGTGCTAATTTAAAGCATTACTTTTTACAGGCAAAAGCAAATGAGAAGCTAACTTTCATTGGGCTGCTTTGCTTTTTCACTCACTTTTTTGTGTGTTCTAATGAAGTTTACTGATTTTGGCATAAAATATGACAAATGTTGCAGGGGTGACAGTATAACAGCAGAAAGAGAGAATTTTCAAACCTACATGCCAGTGCCGAAAAGGTCACAACACTATGTTTGACTCCCGTTTTGTGACTATTTATCCTCAAACGATCCCAGATATTGCAACCAGAGGATCCTGCGGTCCAACATCTGACAGAGTTTTAAAAACAGAGCTGCAAAACTGGATAATTCTAAATCACAAAAGCAAAGGAGGCACAGATGGGATCTATGGTAGGATACGTACGTTAGTGAGTGTAACGTCATGGAAATGCAGTCAATGAACTACATCAGGCCTCGTCTCTTACAGGTGAAGATGTACATAATCCCGCCATAGACCCTGCAGACTGCTTTTCTGTTATACTCAACCCCATATCCATTTCTCATGCAGATTTTTAAACTGTCTGTCTGATGAGGGATTCAGTACGTTAGACCATTGATCACACACTGCTTCACACACTGCTGCTGCTGCTAAGAAGAGCAAAGGATTGTAATTTAGATTTAACACATCCAAAAACCTGAAGAAATCTAAAACAATTGGGACGCTGCATGACTGCTCAAATACATGAAACATTCATCTTTGAATAGTGATTATTTACTTTTAATACAATTGCACCTTCATAGCTGACAATGATCATGAAGAAAACATTTGCTTCCTGCCAAGAGTTAAATGAGATCTGCAACTGCCAGCAGCTTGTTAGCTTAGCTTAGCACAAAGACCGAAAGCAAGAGCCTGGCTCTAACCGCAGGTAACAAAACCTGCCTAATGCGGGGATCAGACTACATAATGTTTTTGTCCTTGACGATGGCCACCATGTCAGAGCTAACGATCACAGCGCCATAAACTCTAGCTGTGTCTTGGTCAGGTGACTGGCAGAACAGAAGCAGGTTAGCTGTTTCCCCATTTCCAGTCTTTATGCTCAGCAGAGCTAAGCAAACTACTGGGCATCGCTTCATAGTCACCTTAAAGACATGTGAGTGGTAATCATTTTCTGTGCTAACTCTCTGCCTATGTGCCCGTTAATGAAGGAACATAACAGTGTGGCTTATTGATGTGTTTTTATTTTTTTTGGACAAAAATGAAGCTGTATATCTCATTAATAAGACATATCAGGCTTTAGAAACACACACTTTACTTGTTAGTAGGATTAATTGCTGATTTACACATCCTCTAAAAGTGCCTGTGCCAGGAGTTGAGGACAAAATACCAACAGGGGCCATTGGCATACCTGTATGACCGTTAAAGTCAAACTATATTTGTTGCTTGCAATAATTTCAGTTAGAAAAGAAAGAAAAAAAGAAATTCCCCACCATCGACTGCACTGAACATTAGTTGGTGCCTGCTGAACCATTAATTAATAATTTGTTGTGGCCTAAGGGCAGCAAGAACATGACCTCATGTATTTAATTATTCTTTTTCTTATTTTTATATGTATAAGTGTTTTCTTATAAAATCTCTTCTGAACAAGACGTATACCCATGAAAAAGTTGTGCAAATCAAAAAAAAAAAAAAAAAAACAACAAAAATTGATAAAATAAAGCAAACTGCACTTTCACACATGACTAATTTGCAGCAGTTTACAGTAATGGTTGATTTAGCCTGGAAGCCGCTCTCAGTGTAATAATTTGTTGTCTGATTCTTGGGCTAAGCTAGCAGGCTTCTCTAAGCACCTCTTTTCTCAAACACAGTCATCAGCGCTCTGTGTTGGGGTGATGAGGTTTGCTCTGTTCCTCTCTTTGCCTGCAGGAAGCCGCTTTGTGCATCCATACTGAACACTCTGTCTTTGTACAGAATGTAAGGCATACAAAGAAGCCTGAAGCATTCGTGTTTGTGTGTGTCTGAGTGTGTTTCCGTGCAGAAACCACACTGTGCTTGAATACTATTGCGATACTTTTACTGAACTTTAGTGTTATACATTTTCTTTTTCTACATCTCTGTTCACCTTTTCCTTTTCTCCATTTACATGTCATTGGCCTTATACAATGCCCTCTGTATTTATTGAAGCAAATGCATGAAGCAGAGGCTTTATGTGTCTGTTTTTCAGTGTCTGGAGTCATGATTGCTTTTGATACAAAAAAGTGAGACGAGCATGTCATCTTTTCAAACAAGGTGAAGTTAGGGAAATGTTCAAATGTCACTGGACCAAGACTTAACAGGACATAACATTACAAATGAATCCTTCAATGATCAAATGTAGTTAAAGGTAAATGTGACAATGTAATTCAGAGGTGTCAGTCGGAAGGATGACATACACCACTGACAGGCCTATCTGTCTATAAAGCTGCATCATCTTTATTTAATTAAATTTTTATTTTTTCTGAGTTTGGAAGATTTGAAATGACCAAAAATGCAATGAAAGCATTGGCTGCACATGCAGTTTGCACATTTGGATTGATTACTTATTTTTTCATGTGCCTGATTGTGAGTATGTCATTGTCTTGCACCTCTTATTGAATTAGCATTTGAAATTAGCTTCCATTTCGACTCCACTCTAGATTTACTGTTACTGAAAGAGAATAAAGCCTAAAATAATGAGAGAATTCTAATATTATAGAAGTGATGTGTTCAGTTAATTCTGCTGTGGAAAGGCTGCCTTCTTCCATACATACTGTACTGTATAAGTTATATATAAGTTGGTGCATGGACGTGCGTGTGTGTGTGTGTGCGCATGTGTGTGTGTGAGTTTTCCGTTGCCACACAACATTTGATGCTGCTTTCATGGAACAGTAGAACTTGTTGCCCTCATGGCTGCTTTTTATAAGTTCTGTGTTTCTTTTTGATTTAATAAATCTGGTCATAAGTTAAATATATAATACATGTGTATAGTGGCAATATTCCCCTACAACCAAGGAAATAAATCCATAAATTAACTTTTTACTTCTCTGTGTATTTGTTTACAGATCGGTATGTGCTGGTTGGCAGTCGCCATGACAGCGACCAAGGAGGCGGGGCTTCGGCTATTATGAATCAGCTCATCGCTGCGCTGACAGAGCAGACCAAACAAGGATGGGTGCCAGACCGTACCACTGTGTTTTGCTCGTGGGGAGGCTCAGCCCTGGGGAACATCGGGTCCTATGAGTGGGGAAAGGTCAGCAAGCATAAGAGCATCTGCTTTATTAAATGTCAGCTCAGGGATAAAAAGGTTGTGGGTTCTGGAGTGATTGAAACTGAGGCAGATGTAAAAACATAATAAATGAAAGCAGACACCAGCAACAAACATACACCATGTGTATGGCATCTGTATGAGCATCAGCATACAGCACATCTACAGAGAAGATGAAGAACGAGGTTCTTCATCTTCTCTGATAACATTCTTTCTCCAACTTATGCTACTACTCGGGCTTGTTAGCAGTTAGCCAGCTAAAAGCCAAAATACTAAACACGAAGATGATAGTTGGGTCTGTGCAGCAGCTTGTGCTGAAACGTGTGAGTACTGACTAGATGGAATGTGACTGAACTCTGTGTACCATCTTTTCAAATGTCAGTGGAAATAGCCACAATTAACAGTTATAAGACGGATAGCCAGTTGCTGCTGGGGCCCACTGTGTTCTCTCAAGAAAGGAAGGCTGCCGCACGAACAACCCACTACAGCTGCAATCAGGCTATATTGTTTGGATTGAGTAGGTCTCACTTAGGATTCGTTATTCTTGTTCCCACAAAAGCAGAGGAAGTCATTGTTATTGTTAGCAAGATTGTTACTGACAATGACTTCCTATAAAATTAAAAGTAAGACATCCAGCTCGCAACAAAAACACGTTTGTGCAACAGTCTCAGATTCTTACTTAGATCACAATGTAGTTTTTGATCTAATGATTTCAAGTGAGATTTAATTACATTGCAAGCGACATCAGATGGCAAATGACGACAGCAATGTAATCCTGAGACGTGGCAAGGACACTTTTGTGTGGACTACTGATAATCATGATAATGTGACCAGTGTGACAACAATGACAGATTTCTGAATATGATCGGGAGTGTAATGATGATGTGTGTGTGTTCCCTTCAGGATAACAGTGTTGTCCTGAAGAGCAGTGCAGTGGCCTACGTCAGTCTGAACTCTCCGGTTAGAGGGACAGAGACCCTCAGAGCTACAGCCTCTCCAACACTGCTGCAGCTCACTTCAGATATACAGAGAGTACGTATTTCTGCTTCTGCTAACTGTGCTACCACTGACACCACCACTACCAGCGCTACAATGACTGCTAACGTCACTGCAACTCAGCACAGATGTACAGTTGAACTAATACTATGACTACTACTGCGACTACCAGCAGTAACCAACTATATCTTGGTCAAGACCCTTGAATCATTTCACCTTTTAAACTCTGGGTTTTAAAAAAAGAAAGTCAATTTACATCATTGCATCATTTAAAACAAAACAAAAGGAGAAGAAGTTGCCCAGACAAACAATGGTGGTACAAGTAATTGGCTGTTAGGAACACGTTCACAGATCATTCACATTTCACAGTTCAGTCTGGCAGCCCATTGGTTGACCAAATGTGCAGCTGCTCTCACCTGCTCACCAGGTGCCAGCTTTTGACTCCAGCTTGAGACATGTACTACCAATTGGGCCAGCCTTTTATTTGAAAGGTGGAACCTGGACCCATGCTGAACTCAGAATTGTCAAACCTGAACCCAGCTGAGAAACACAGACCTGTTTAACAAGTCACCATATGTAACATTGGTAGCCTCCCCCACCCCCTGTGTCTGGCCGGAACACATAATGCATGCTCCTTGTTAAGAAAGATATTGTGTTCCTCTCCTGCTGATCGAAACAGCACAGCTAATACACTTTCAGCTCTAAAGTTGTTGTTTGCTCTTTAAAACTATAAAAACGATTGCTTGTTTGTTTCCACGGCTGCTAACATTAGCATTGCTAATTTGCTATCTGTGATGTGTTCCTTCACCTTGTTCCGCACCTTCTCATCCTCATGTTACAATGTTGCCTCTGATGTTGTACTGGAATATGAAATAAATGAAAGTACAAGTAGGCTCATACAAGAAGTACAAGGAAACAAAGGAAAAGCATCTCTTTGCTTTAGGATACAATGCAGTATGTAGTAAAGTAATAATAAAGTAGGTCTAGATCGGCAACTTTAATAAGATATTGTAGAATTGTAGAAATCATTGTGAAATGTTTGACTTCCACTCTATATTAAGGAGTATGACTCCCCAATATATTATGTAACTGTTTCTGTTAGCTGTTTACTGACTTACTATTAGCAAACACCCTTTTGACTTTTTCACCCTTATCATGCTTAGTTTACCCCCATCAGTGTTCCTAACTTTGCTCCACTTGAATCTCCTCACCTCCTAGCTCCCCTCATGCTCTGCTCTGCTCTGATCCATCTGTCTCTGCACATTGTAGCTCTGGAGCGGATTGCCGTGATAGTTAACACAGTAATGAGCGAAACATAATCACAAGAAATGGGGAGACTTTGACTGCTTCTTTAAAGCATGTCACCTTTTCTGTGAGAGGGGGAGGATGACACTCTCAATTTGATCTAAATAAAACTAACTTCACTCTCACCCCATCCCACACTTCACATTCACACACAATCTGCAATGGCCATTCTGCTGATTAAGTATAGCAGCTCTGTGATTCAGCCTCCCAAACTGTCTCTTTATTTCAACCTGGGGGTGTTTCGCAGATATGTTCAACCCTCGCAGACTTCTTCTTTCCAACTTCCACCGTCTCTTTAAACTTTGAAAACTTTTGCCTTTAAAACACACACCTCATCGTCACTCTCTCTCATTTCCTTCCTCTGCCTCCTCCTTCCTTTATTTTGTTCTTCCCCTTCTCCCTTCAGCACTACATCTCTCCCTGCGTCCCTCTCTCACCGCCTTGCTCCCTCTCCTATCATTTCTTAATCTCCTCTTTCATCAGCAGCAAGCACTGCATCTCCCCACCCGCTCATTTTCCTCATTAAAATCTCCCTCTCACTTCTCCTCTGCCTTCTCTCTTTGTTTCCTCAGGTTATTCTATATGGTATTCTTACGTCTGTCTTTAGGTTAGTCATCCATCCTCAGGGAAGAGTCATGTTGCTGCCAGGCACCCAGGTACAAGAGGTCAAGAGTGGACAGATAGTACAGTGTACTGTCTCTTTATTCTCTTTTCTACTATAAACTAATTAGTCAGAATGGTCCAGTCTACCTGTGACATTCAGCTGCTGCAGCCTCTGCCAACGCCATATAAAGAGAGGAAGAAAAAAGGACACATCGACAAAGTAACTTGTACTTTTGATGCTCTTTAATGAAATATCTTTCACAGAAAAAAAGGAAAAAACACTGCATGCATACTCTGCCTCTGTTCTCATTATCCTGTCATATTCATTCATTCTGTCAGGCTTCATGTTAACCTTGTCATGCCGCTCCATTGTTTTCATCTTCAAGAAATATGGTGTATATAAACCTTATGCTCAGGCATCATTCTTCCTGGTCATAAATACCCAGGGGACATTAGTGCTGCTGTAAACACTGCTGTAGGAAGGAGGAAACTTACAGGAGCCTGCATGCAGCTTCAGCTGCTTCAGTCTGATTGGCTTTCTCCTCATTGCCCAAGGACAATTTCTCACTCAGCTCGACACTTTTTCAATTCAAATCATGCTAGCTCGAGCATAATTGTCTGCTCTATTATGTATTGCTCCATGTGCCCACTTGGATTGACAGTGCATCAGTGCACCCACCTGTGAATTGTACAGTGTTCTGTCTGAACGCTGGCTTTACTCCAGAAAAGCTGCACATTGGAGATGCAACAATTTGGTCACAATTGTTATTTAATCTTTATATTTAATCCTGGTTCTGGCAAAGGAAGATGGCATCACTTTTTTTAATGACACCTGCAAAGCTTTGAATAGTCACCATTTCTAGCCCAATATCCAGAAAATCAGTGTAAGAAAAAATGACTTGGTGTGTGTTTCCATTCACTATTGTTATGATAACACTAGGGGTCAGCAGCTGGTGGAGTTAATTCTCCAGTCACATGCCTTTAAACCATTACAGAAGGACGGGGCATAACAAGATGAAGGCATTAAAAGAGCAACAGTTGAACCTCAAGCAAACAAAAATGTGGAAAACATGAGGGAAATGTGTCATTTATGTTTCTTTATTGAGAAAAGCAACGGTACAGACTGCTGATCTGATGTCTTCTCCATCACACTGGCATCTGGCATTCACATTTTGCTTTTATCAATACACCAACATTTCCACCTCAGCCACATTTTTTGGTTTTCATATTGCCAGTGTTTCCATTCAGCTTTTCTTTTTATTGGACTTGTATCACAACAAACTTCCTTTTGTTACTGTGACACAACCTTGTAGGAGACTCTATAGCAGCATGCTCAAATGTTTCCACGTAGCCACTTTAGTATACCAAGATTGCTTTGGTGTGTTAATAAATCAGGAGGGTAAAATGCATCATAACAGCTCTGCAGAGTAACAGTGTGCTATCCAAAGAATCCTCCAAGAGTCCCTCCTCAGTGTTTACTTTTTATTCAGCCTCCCGTCTCATCTCGCCTCGCCTCATTGTACCGTTCGGTGACAGCTGTATCTCTGGCACACTCTATTGCTCTATTCATCATCTCAAGAGGCTCTGAGCTGCCCTAGGTACGCTCCCCACCTCCCAATATTTAGAAACAGGTCTAAGCATGTCGTTAATCATGTTTGCACAACAGCCGTAATACTTCCTACTTATCTTACTTTGCAGGGACCTGTCTTCCAAATCGAGATGCTGCTGCACTGAGTTTTGGAATGGGTGCTTGGGAACCAATTATAATACAACTAGATACTTCTGTTGTGGGGGATTTACACGGTGAGGAGGGACAACAGGGGGGTAGATGGACAGAAAGAAGGCAAGTGGAGGAAAATCAAAGGTGGAAAGAGAGAAACCAGGATCAGCTTTGGTGGTTAGAAGAATACAAAACAAATGGCCTGCGCTTTAATTGGGTATTGTTCCAAAGATGTATGTGTGTCTCGTCTCCAGTCGGAGTGTGGGTGGCTTGTAACAGTTCCCTTCATTTGAAAACAAATGCTCGTACAGTGGACAGCACACTGTTAGACTGAAAAAAGACCTGAGTGGAAAACCCTTCATCTGTTCTCTCTCCAAGAAATGGCCATGGGCCTGAACGGACGTGTTATGTTTCTTTGTGTGTGTGTGTGTGTGTGTGTGTGTGTGTGTGTAGATGTACGTGATTTGAGGGCATTTAGTTGGCCATTGTAGTGTGATTTAAACCCCTCTGAGCTCTGTGTGGGGCCCTCAGTTGTTTATATTCCATACCCCCGACTCAACTGGCCTCACTAGTACATGATTCCATATTTCCTCCTATGTTGTTTCTATGGAGTAACAATATGCTGTGTTTCACTCTTATTATTCTCTGTCTGTCTATGTGATTGGCGTGCAGCACACAGGATTTTGGCACTGGTTGTCCCCACACGTGGGTATGAGCTGATGAAAGACTTTGGGTGCTACGAGGAAAAAGATGAATTTTGTTAAATATTGAAAAGGTAAAAGATGTCCTGTCTCAGTAAAGCTCCTAAAGTCCTTCGTGTTTTTTTCTCGTCAGGTTTTGACATATTTATCTCAGGTTTCTGGACATTGATAGAATTTCAATTGTGGTGCTCAGTTTAAAAAAAAAAAAAAAAATGACAGCATCTTCTCTTGTCTTGTTCTTTGGATTATCATCACAGTGAACAGATTTCTTTGATACATTTGACTTTTTTTTTATGTTTCAGTTGATAGATATCTGAAATGTTTTTCTCCAAAGTGTATAGGTGGGTTCCATTATTTAGATCTTGCAAAAGTTGGCAAGTACTGCTTTAAAAGTCAGGGCATTTTAATCTTATCTCAGTCAAAGAAAAGTGGAACAATTTTAGTTTTAGTCAATGAACACTGCTTAAATTTTAGTCATTTTTAGTCATCAGATTACATTCAACATTTCAGTCAATCTGGTTTAGCCAAAACCAATCATAGTTAATATTTAATAATAATGATTCATTATGTAATTTGAGCCAAAATTACTTCACATAACATTTTATCTTTTCATTATGTGATGAAAAACACAGGCTGAATGATTAAGAATGCAGCTTTGCAGAAAGTGTCTGTTCGAGTGGTCTGATTACATCCAGATTCATTTGGATGCCAAATCGAATCAAATTCACTGTGATGATAATGTGAAGGACAAATGAACCCAACATTTCTGTCATAAAAAAAAAAAATACATCACACATCTCCTTGTCCATTAACCTAGAAGAAAGAACGTGAAACATTCGATGTGTTCTTGTTGATCAGTGCTAAATGTGTGTGTGTAGAGAGTGTGGTTAAGTGAGTGAGAAACAGGTGTATTAGTAAGTGCGACAACTACTTTCTGTTGACTCGTGGTCATCGTCAAACCTGCTTACACTGAATTTGTTACCGACTATCCATAAGTGTCTCTTGTACACACACCACATTGCATCCCCATAGTGACAAATTTAACCTGCGTTTGTCATCCTATGGGACACATCTCAACCCAACCACAGCTCTATATTCCTGCTTCTCTGCTTGTCTGTCTGACTATCCTCTCTGTGTTTCACTCTGTCTCTCCCACACCCACCCGTCTCCACCATATTGACATCAATAGAGTCCGGCAGGCTGATAGCATTTTGATGCAGAATCCTTTCAGGAATAAACAGGCGTAGTTGTAATCCTTTCAAGTGAGTCAAGGCTGATTAGGGCAGGAGTGATGTCTGTGGGTTTTTCCTTTTTCTTTTCAATGTCTGCTTCAGAGTGAGAAATATGTGTGTGTATGTCTGTGCGTGTGTGTGTGTATACTGCATATATGCATATAAACAGACAGATATAGATATTCATTTATACACACACACACACATATATATATACATATATATATAAACAGTACATGAACGTACCAGAAATGGTTTAAAACACACAAATATATGTATAATGTAGTAGTTGTAAGTGTTGATGCATTTGTCGACAGCCTGACTCTCACTGCCTTCCTTCCTCAGGCTGTGAGACTCCTCAGTTCCTCCTCCGCCATAAATAACAGTTTTTTGTTTCGTGTATAGCATGGATGTTCTACAGCTTGCATTTTGTTGTGCAACCTTGTGCTGCAGAATGATAAACAAACTTTGAACCTTGTACCTTCAACTATAACTCCTCCCGTGAAGCACCCATAAACGGAAGCCGGTGTATAAACAGATAATGAATGAGGATACAGTAAAACACAGTTGTAGAGAGGTAGTCATTGAATGTACAGCGAATGGCTATTGCAGATGAATATAGGGTTTGATTTAATGATCATGTTATTTTTTTAATTTATTTGTTTAGTTGTGCTTTTTTTTTACTTGGTTCTGATTTAAGATGGGTTTATTTTACATGTTGGCTCATGACAGTAAGAAAGCAATACATCTTTAAACAGATACAATAACATCATTTCTGGAATAAATAGATTTTAGTCCAGCTGCCTTTCTTTTCTGTCACAGCGGGGGCTGTCAGAAGTCGATCCAGAACAGGCATGATTGAGAGGGCCTTGTCCTCCTGCCCCCTTCTGTTTCTGGCGTAGAGCTCGGTCAAAATCCACCACCCACATTCAGTCCAAACTTCTGTAAATGACGCCTCTGTATACAATGACCTAAATATTACATTGTAAAATACCAACCGCCCCGGTGACACCATGGAGACCATTCTAAAAAAATTCTTCTCACAGAAATAAATATAGGTTAACTGTTGCTGCCAAATCTAGGAAAAGAGGTTACTTCATTTGTTTTATAATTACCATCACTTATCCATAAGAGAAAGATTTTTGCATGTATATACTAGTCTGGACTGAATGCTCAAACCGCTTCCACTTGACATGATCCAAAAATCTCATCCAAAGACTACTCCCCCAGAACAACAACCATGCATAATTTAAATCTTTCACACAATGGATCTCAAATGCCAAAAGACCTTTTGCATATTTCCATTGTGTCATATTTTAAACACAATCTGTATTCACTGTGGCAAATCATCCTCTTGTAGACGCTCTGAGAGTATATGCAGACTGGAAAAATTACGGCTGACATTTTAATTGAATTATAACGCCATGACAGGCTTTCAAACATGGAGAAGGGATGACAGTAGACCGGCTTCAGAATCACACTGTAAATGGTAAATATGAACATAATCCACATTAGCGAATATGCAAGGGAGCCTAATTTATATGTCTAATTTATATGTTTTCACACATAAAACCAGTGGAAAAGAAGCTCACAATAAATCACCGGAACGGGTCCCTGACTTTATGGCTGTGCAGCTATGCAAGATGGTTCGACAGCACACTTGGCATAATGTTTGAAATAGTACGCTGTCTGCAATATGTTTGAATTACCAAAGTTTTTGAATTGTCAGGACAGACATTGTGTGACTGAGGCAGCCTCCATGAATATGCATAACCAGGAGGAGAAGCTGCACGGCCTCAGAAGGTGTTTATGTATCTGCCAGCGTGGCCCGTCCATCACAGTTTCATATCATAGCGACAGAACATAAGTAGAGGAACGCATATGAAAGTGCATGTTAGGTGAAGAATGAGCACTGTCAGCAGCTGTAGCTATGACATTCGTCAGGGGCCGTGGTGTGATGCATCTGCCCAGCAGTAGTTGCCTGGTAAGAGGCAAGCTGCAAACCATGCAAGGCCATGCAGGACTTATTGTTTGTAAGAGGTGGAGGCAGGTATAGTCACGTAGCCAGAGTCTTTCATAAGATTCATTTCTGCTTAATAAATGCCCCCTAAATGAATTAAAGACACATTACAGCCTAATTTGCGTATAAGTCATGGCCCTGAATATACATAATTGCTCTTAGCTAGAATTAATCAATGCCTATTCCTGAAGTGCACTATTTCTCTGTGGGCACTCTTCTGCAAGGTTGACTTTTAACCCACTCAGCAATCATTTTAGCAATGCTAGAGACACAGTTCCAGGGAATTTCATCACCGTGAGTGGAAAAATGTATGTATGTATGTGGTTGATAGATAATGTGGCCTACTATGTATTTTACAATACATTATGCATTACCCAGTTACCTTGTGGGATACATTTAATGGATGTTTTTTTTTAGATGCATTCCCATCTGTTTACTGTGCATTTTCTAATACTTATTATTAATCATTGGCTGTTTCACTGATGTAATCATTATTTGCATTCAGTTGTACTCATAAACTGTGGACGATTGGCTGCAGGTTGTCTGGTAAATACTGACAGCCTTTCACTTCCATTTCCTGTTGAAAGAATAACATAATGAAGTTCTGCCCAGAAAGCAAGCCCATACGTGCCGGCTGCCGGCCAAACTGCCAACTACTCATGTCAGTCCAGACGACGATTTCATTATATTCATTTCTGATTCTAATAAAATAGTTTTGATCAGCGAGTTATGATTTGCTATAGTGCCTTGTAGGACCACTAGCATCCGCTTCAAAAGAAAGAAACGTGCCCATCTGTCTGTATCAGTCCCGCCTCCACATGCTCTACATGAATGTGTGTGTGTGTGTGTGTGTGTGTGTGTGTGTGTGTGTGTGTGTGTGTGTGTGTGCGCGTACTCAGATGAGAGGTTGTGTCCTGCAGAGTGAAGAGTCATCTTCAGCGTTTGACAAATATTAGCAAAATAATTGAAGACAACACATGAAGAGTTGCACTGATTGCGCAGACAGGGGGCAGCTTCATTCGGTGGGCTGCTTCAGAAACCACCGGTGGCAGTAAGCATTAAAAAGTGACCTGAAGGTGAAACTTTACGAGGGTGTAGCTGAGGTCAAAATGAAGGTTCAAAGACTGGTGCGGTCCAACCCAAGAGTACTGAGTACTCATTTGATAATGTAGTAATGAGTACTCATGGGTACCATCATCAACATGTTGACAGGTGTCACCGCTGGTGTGATCCCATTACAACACGGTCTATAGTTTAACTCTTGTCGTTTTGTGGCTGTACTTTATGCTTTTATATCGTGTTAATGCATCATTTATCAGTTCCAGAGGTAAATATCATCATGAGTGGGACAGTTGATAGCTCAGTCTAGATGAACTTGGTGGGATTTTTTACTGTACTTCAGAATTTAATACTAACAAATGCAAACTCATAATGCATTGAAATTTATTGGTAGTACGCAATTTGGGCATTTCCACACAATCTTTCATAGTTAGTCAAATAGTTTAAGCGTGATGGTTTTATTAGAATTCTATATGGCTCTATATACAGCATGTTTAACTCTGTTACAGCTTTCCTTGTTTTATTTTATGCTCAAGAAAAGAGATACAGAAAGAGACTAGCTTTAGACTTTTGGGATCCACTCTTGTCTCTGTGTCTCTCCCATTCTCTCTCTTTGTCTCTTTAATATCCCAGTCACTCACTTCTGGATGGCTGGGGCATGCTTTTCAGTTCAACAGCTGCAAATGGCTTCTCCAAAGACCACGGTCCGGAACGGAATTATTATTATGATCACACAGATATTGCAAAGTTGTTTTTGTCATTTGGCACTTTGTTGTTGCAGTGGGTTGCATTCTGATTACGGTACACCGCCACTCTCTGACACCCTCTGCTTGTTTGATGTGTCATAATGCTGATGTACGCAGAGTGTACAAAATGTTGGGGCCCCGTGTTTTTGTGTGGAAAATGGGAGGTGAGATTGATTGAAATGGGATGATAACAAAAAAAATATGTATAGGATGGTTTTATGAGTGAGTTCAACATGTGCATGGCTTTGGTTTTATATTGTGTTTTTATTCTAAAATAATAATAATAAAAAAACTTAAACATATCCCCGTTCAAGCAAGAATATCATCAATATTCTCACTCTGCAAGATTATCTTGGTTCGAGTCCAGCAAGCCATTCTGTGTAGCACGTATGATTTTGTAGATTGAGTGGTATTGAGTGGTAAGCTGAGATCTCAAAATGATTTCAGTCTATTCTTATCATACCAGACAAAGAAATTAAATATTGATTCCTGGTGTGGCACCACAGGCTGGAATTACCCATTCTCTCTGCTCTCTCACTTTTTCCCTCCCTGCTCACTTGTTTATTCTCTCTGTCCTCCCATCACATCCCTTTTTTACACCTCTCTTTTTGTAATTCCCTCTCTAAAGAACTCTACTTTCATTTTGACCGTCTCTGTCTCTCTTTTGCCCCTCTGACTCTCTTTTAACGCACTGTGTCTGGTTGTAAGAGAGGAAAAGGAGAGAAAAGGCACACGGCCTGACTTTAAATCTCCTCCCCAGCTGATGGAGTGATAGTCCATCTCTATATATAATCCTGTTTTGTGTCTTAAGTTGTGGTATTAAGAGTGCACAGGCCTTTAAAGTGTTTAGTGAATGCAATCACCTCAGGTCACCTAAACTCTTTCAAAACCAGCTGTATATTTTCTGAAATCTTAGTTTGATGAAAACAGGTGAGAGGTTAAGATAGATTTTCAGCCAACACAGCAATCTGAAACATTTTCTTCCTTTGAGATTATATAAGATAGCAGCCAAAGTCAAGAAGAACCCTTTTATATAGACTGGATCCCTGTTCGGTTCACAAGCGGAAAATAAATGCTACGTTACAGCTGCATCTAACCTCAGCACTGTAAGAAAGTTTTAGAATTTTCCAAATATTATCTAAAACTACGTGAACACGCAAACTGTTCCGATGAACACTTGAGTCAACAGTAACCAATAGTTATAAGTAACTGCTGTTCTTCATCGTTTGATTTCAGATTCATCCATTGTCCACCACTTATCTGGGTCTGGGTTGCCATGGTAGCAGACTAACCAAAGTTGCCCAAACATCCTTCTTCCAAACTACACGCTGCACCCCTTCCTCAGATTCTTGAGACATTTCCAAGCCAGATAGGATTTGGAATGTTTTCTTGTTTAGAGAGCATTGTGCTTGTGGGTGCACACAGCAGGGGGTGTAGGAAACAGTGGCACATGTCATGATAGCTTATGTATGTATGTATATATATATGTACAGTATATGGACAGGTGAAGATAAAGGTCAGTTTATGTGTGGTACTTGTCCTCGCATTTCCAACATCTTTGACCCGCACACTACATGATGATAGACATCTGTCGGCTTTAGCTGACCAGTATCCTTAGAAATTAGGTCCATAGTGGGCGATTCTGCACCCTGCAATTTACATCCAAGCTAGAATGAAGTGTTAGTGGAGGAAATAATAGCCCATTTTGTAGCAAGGCAGACAGTTAAGCTGTGGCATCAACGCAATGTTAAGTCAAGGCTTGGGGTGTGCATGGCCAAGCCCTGTGTAGAAAACAAAACAAAAAATGTGCTGGCAGGGCACTCAGCATGTCGTAATATCACAACTGCTCTTGCTGAGTTGATTCTATATTTAAAAAACACTTATTCATGTTCTGCAGGAAAGCAGGAGATTCATCTGCATGGAAATGATATTGGGAATAAAGGCCTGCATAGTTTTTTGTGTCAGGTGGGAGAACCTCCAGGCATAAAACAAACATTCGAAAAGTGCACAAAAACATGTATTTTTAGGATTTTTCAAGCTGTTTTTGTGTGTAGTAATAAAACTAAAAAATGTGTTACTGGCATAAAAATCTGTGAAAAAAAATATCTCAACAAAACAGTACAGTACACATATCCATGTATACAGTATCCATAAAATGTCTGCAGTCCTGGTTTGTTATCTACCCCCTGGATGTGAGTGTATTTCACAATGTCAATCACAAATTTGATGATGCATTCCCTCCACCGTGTTCTGGATTTGCTCTGCAGTTTCATCCCCATTGGACTTGTCCAGCAGACCTCAGTAGGGAGGCATCCTAATTAAATGGCCAAACCACAGCAGCTGCTTTTAGCAGCTTGTATCTGCACTCTCATTCTTTCAGTCACTACCCCGCAGATCACGAGCATACCACTAAATTAAGTCTGTCAGCTGAGCTGCTTCAGCACAGCAGTCCAATACTGAGTGCAAAAAAGGAAAAATTAGAGGTTCTCGTGCAACTTCATTTTGTCCTCTTTCCCACTGTGGCCAATCTAGTAATGTCCACGTGTGCAGAGACAGCCCTGTCTATTGATCACTAATTTGGATCTTCTGTAGTGACTAGCACTGTAATGTTTTTCTTAAGCACTGACCCTGGGACAAACTGCTTTTTTAAACTTGATCACTCGTGGACACAAGGTGGACAGTCAGTGCTTGTTCAATGGCATACTTACTCACAAATTGAAATGCTCAATGGTGGTGGTGCTTTTTCTAACCACAGGCATCAAATCAAGTTCAAATCAAGTTCATCCAATATCTTGGTTCAGGAGCACCGTATACAGAGGTGAGGACGCAGTTGTAGCTTGCAGCTGCACAGTGTAATCCAATCTGAAAAAAAAAAAAAAAAAAAATATATATATATACATGATGCAAATCTCCCGTTCCACCACATCCCAAAGGTGCTCTATTGGATTGATATCTGGTGACTGTGGAGGCCAGTTGAGTACAGTGAACTCATTGTCATGTTCAAGAAACCAATCTGAGATGATTCGAGCTTCATGACAGTGTGCGTTATCCTGCTGGAAGTAGCCATCAGAAGATGGGTACACTGTGGTCATAAAGGGATGGACATGGTCAGCAACAATACTCAGGCAGGTGGCATTGAAACGATGCTCAATTGGTACTAAGGGGCCCAAAGTGTACCAAGAAAATATCCCCCACACCATTACACCACCACCACCACCAGCCTGAACCGCTGATACAAGGCAGGATGGATCCATGCTTTCATGTTGTTGACGCCAGATTCTGACCCTACCATCTGAATGTTGCAGCAGAAATCGAGACTCATCGGACCAGGCAACGTTTTTCCAATCTTCTATTGTCCAATTTTGGTGAGCCTGTGCGAATTGTAGCCTCAGTTTCCTGTTCTTAGCTGACAGGAGAGGCACGCGGTGTGGTCTTCTGCTGCTGTAGCCCATTTGCCTCAAGGTTCGACGTGTTGTGTGTTCAGAGATGCTCTTCTGCATACCTCGGTTGTAACGAGTGGTTATTTAAGTTACTGTTGCCTTTCTATCAGCTCGAGCCAGTCTGGCCATTCTCCTCTGACCTCTGGCACCAACAAGGCATTTTCGCCCACAGAACTGCCGCTCACTAGATATTTTCTCTTTTACAGACCATTCTCTGTGAACCCTGGAGATGGTTGTGCATGAAAATCCCAGTAGATCAGCAGTTCCTGAAATACTCAGACCAGCCCGTCTGGCACCAACAACCATGCCACGTTCAAAGTCACTGAAATCACCTTTCTTCCCCATTCTGATGCTCGGTTTGAACTGCAGCAGATCATCTTAACCATGTCTACGTGCCTAAGGGCATTGAGTTGCTGCCATGTGATTAGCTGATTAGAAATTTGTGTTAACGAGCAGTTGGACAGGTTATTAAATGTTTAAAATGGTTATTGCAGGACTACTGGATTGAACTGTTTGTCTCCCTGTTTGTTTCCACTGCATGTTACGGCTCGACTTGCTTTTGTTTCCAGGCACTTTTTTCTACTGTTTTTTTCCGCTGTAGATAAAACCCTCTCAATGAAGGCGGGATTCGTAGCTGATCATGGTAACGGCGCAGCTGGGAAACAACACACAGGAGCTTTACTTTGGTCTTGAGAAACTGCAGCCTTCATTCACTGACAAACTGTAATCTACACCGTCCATTTACCGCCAACTTCACTGATAAGCTTTTCATCTTGCTCCACTCACATTCACTACGCACACAAAGGAGGTCCACTGCGCTTACAACAGAGGATATTGATTCAGTGAGTGAAAGAATTAGCAGTTGCTGCTGCTGATAGCTTATTTAAAAATTCTGGGTTTGTGCAGGATGTCCCACGGCCCCGTGATGCATGAGTGACAATTCGTGTACCGATTCGGCTCAACTCAGCTGACTTGGAACTTCGTCCGAGGTAATGCCAAAAAAGTGCCTGCTGTCAGATAACGAGAAAAAAAAAGAGCGAGTACAGTCAAAAAAGAGTGGACTGAGTCATTATGACTTCAGCTTGAGTCAGATTCAACTCACAAATCTGGTGACTTATGCCATAATTGGGTTATTTGAAAATTGCTTGAAATCTGTGAGAGTCAGTGAGAGAGTGATTCAACATTACATACTAATTTAAATTTAAAACATCAAAGTTTTTTTTTGTTTGTTTTTACTGCTCATTTTAGTCTGCACAGTCATTACAACAACAACATGCAACAGCACATCGTGTCCTGGCAGCAGGAAATGGTGCCCACTCAGCCAGACTGTGAGTTCTGACATGGTCACACAGCTGTGCTTGTAATCACAGGTGTGCCAGGCACCACTGTAACCACATTGCTGCTCACTGGTATTTTTGTGGAAATTACGGCTACCAGACATTTTAGACACATGACAAATTCAAGATGAAAGCTGAATCAAGATGAATGCAAACACAGGACTCGCTGAATGGTTTGATGAGTATGAAATTGATGGGAATCACATGCTGTGGCCTTCACAGCTGGCAGGTCTCATCCCAACTGAACACATTCGTCACCCACTGGCACTTCATTGATTTTGCTCAGCAGACAAATCATCTCGTTCCAGGTTTGTGTTAAAAACATGAAATATGACACTCATTTTGATTTCAAGATAGTAATCATACATGGTTCATAGGCTAAGGTTGACTCAGTTTGAAACAGCAGCAGATTGACCATGATATTACTTGCGATTTATAAGTGACTTATGAGCTGACTTGATGCCATTTCTAACAAGCTAACTGCTCTGGATTCTTTTTATTTTGCATCCTTACCAAAATCAACACTGTGAAATGCTTTGCACTCTTTAATCAAAGCTTGCCAAGAAGTAGTATCAGGTGCATGCAGCCAAAGTGAGCAGATGCGCTGATAATAGTGTTTGCACAGGAATGTCCTCTGCTGTTGTTGTTCTCACTGTTTTTGACCTTTTAGACAGGAAAAATAAATATTTTTTCTTTTTTTTTTAAATATAATATTTCCCATTTTATTTTTTGGCAGACCATAGTGGCGCTGCAGTCTGGAAAAGTGAATTTCCCTTACTAGTTGACACAGTAGAAACACATGAAGGTTTGTGTATGTGACAGTTCGACATGGCCCAGGAAGGCACATTTAAACCCCTGCCACTGTTCCCAAGGTAGTGACTTCATTTGACCTCAGAGTCCAGAGACAGATGTCAGCCACTTTCCCTTGAAGGGAGTAACCAATCCTGTCTTGTGAATGTGTAGTGATCAATCTGTAGGGAGTCCCTGCTTGGCGTGACAACAGCTCTCTGGGTTGACAGTGGAGTGGAAGTGAGCAGTCTGATCAGTGGACCAAAAAGAGACCAGACTTCATCAAGGAACTGATTGAGTATGTTTCTGAAATCATGCTTTACTTGTGGTGGACTGCATAGACTGCACTTGTGGTCTGGCAAAACGCTGGCTTACCTAGTCTTGTTGTTGCGCAGTTGCGTGTTGGCACTGCACCCAGAGATCATCGTCAATCAAACTGCATTTCCTCCGCTCTAGCATTCATTTTACCTCGATGAAGTTTAAATGTTTGTTAGTTTTTCTTTCTCTGCTGAGCCATGGTGGCTATGAATGCTATTACACTAATTATCCAGAAATCTAGAATTCATCATTTCCTGTGTGTGGCTTTAAACACTACAGGCTTCGTGCACAGCTCTTTGCTTCAGTTGCACACTAATAGGCTGCTGGAAGTAACACGAAAGCTGAATACGTCAAACAATATTGTGATAAGTCTGTCCACTGTGTGAGTTCCCCATTGTGAATCTCAATCAACTTCTAAATTGTGCACACATGAACAAGCATTTATTCCCACCCTGTTAACTCCCACAATTAGCCATAAGTGGATAATGAGATGTCCTTCATGAATATTGTTGTGCACATAAATGTTTTGTCCTACCAGTCTTTTTGTGGGTGTAAATGGAAAGAGTGAGCTTTAAAAGAGACATTTCATTGTGACACTGGGTTGCATGTGGGCAGGTTGAAGCAAGGTTAAAGGTGTTGATTAATGGCCTTCATTCACTTAGAGTGTGAATGTGTCACAGTAGTAGTTAGTGTTCAGAGAGCAACAGCTTTAGAAAAAATAAAATAGAAAATGCTAACAACAGTGTGTCAGTGACAGGGATGAAGGGACACCAGGGCTTAATTAAGGGAACCTCTAATTAAATGCAATGTGAAAGAAGAACATGGTGACATCAGATGGGCTCAACAGCTGTGGACAGTTGAGATAAGGCTCTAATTGATTGACTGCTGCATTCTCTTCACTTATATTACACAACCTGGTCCCAACAGTTTCTATGTAGCAGCCTTGTTGTTTTTTCCATTAGGAATGACACCAGAAGGCAGTCAACCCAGGTAACAAGCTGAGTGTGAGCTGTGGAGAACTGTGACAAAAGCTTGAAGTGGGCAATTAGCCACATGCCAAATGCCACCTAACCTCACATCGCTCCCTCCCTCTCTTAGCCCTGTATTGTATTTAGTGTACACATACACACGCACACACACACACACACACACACACACACACACCATTTGGACCATTTGTACCTTAAAAGGGTTATATACCACCCCAGTGTTATGCTATGCCAATCATTCTCTCAGCTTGTGTGTTATTGCTGTGGCTTTTCATTTGTTTCTTTTTCTTACTATCAGGCACACACTGCAGGTGTTCCAATTTCCTGTGACTACAGTACATTTTTCCCACAGTGACAAAAGTCTTACCATAAATTCAGTGTGATTTTAACACAAACGTGCATGTAATTATTAACAGCATGGAGTTTATTCAGCAGTTTAAATACAGAATGTCGGAGTGCTTAAATGGGCGAGTCTGACAGTCTGTCTTGCATCAATTGAGCATTACTTATTTTGCACTCATAGCCCCACCACCTGTTGACGCCGTTCTGCTTTTGGAATATGACCTACGTGTCCTGTTAAGTACATTTTTGCATGAAATATAAGAAGAAGAAAGTGCTGCCAATGAAAAGTTGTATTATTGTAATAACAGCACTTCCTGATGAAACAATTTAGTTGTTATTAGTTATAATAATAATAAAAAGGGATGTGAATGAATGATGTGAATTCCCAGGAATGAACTGGATCTTAATCTGCGGTATTTAACCCTTGTTAGAACCTGTAACAACTGCTGGAAGAAGTATTAAATATAAATGTAAAGTAGCAATTCCACTCTGTGAAAGTACTCCACTATAAATAGTATGAAACATAAAAGTACTCGTGCAGAAAAAAGTTCCCTGTAAGTGTTTTACTGCTACATCTGATGTTTTTCGATTAATATTACTGCTTCATTAATGTGAATGTTGAATTTTTCTGGTTCTCACTGGACAGGAAGGGTATGGAAATCTGTAATATGAAAAGTTATTAGTAACTAAAGTGGAGTAAAAAGTACAACATTTGCCTCTGAAATGTAGTGGAGTAGAAATATAGATTTGCACAATATGAAAATACTCAAGTTAAGTACAAATACATCAAATTTGTACTCAAGTACAGTACTTGAGTAAATGTACTTGTTTACTTTCCACCACAGTCTTTAACACTTAAATGCTGTAAATGTAATGTACAGTACATGCCACATGTCTCATATCAATGCATTGTTCTCTTGCTCCTGTAAATCTATAGTGAGTAAAAGTTGAACTATGAGCAGACATTTCAGGCAGTTGTAGCAAAGTGTTTTATCTGTAACCCGTTTAATTCATTAACAAAGCAGCAACCTCTTAACCTCCGTGCCTTTTTGCTCTGCTACACCCCATCCTTCTCCCTTTTCTCTTTGCACCAGTGAATTTTGCTCATCCCACTCCGTTTCCTCTCTCTTCATCTTTTCTCCTCTCTGGTAGAGACAGTTGCTGAGTTGCATCCGCGGTGGGAACTGCCCTGGACCCAACGTCAGCTCGCTGCAGTTGCCTGGAGATGTGAATTTCTTCGCCAACCAGCTGGCTGTGCCCGCTATGGAGTTCGCCTTCGAGCAGAGTAAAGCAGAAGAGGTACACCCAAACTAATACAGCAGAATTTTTACTTCCGCTGCTCTCACTGCTTTGCCTACTGATGAGCCTGTGTTTTCAGATGACGCTCTCATAGTCTTACCTGAATTTTATGCCAGGGTGTATGCCCACTGCAGAGCAGAGGAGCGAGTCTGATACGTGCTTCTTGCTTCTCCGTTTCTGACAGAAAGCTGTGAACAGATTAAATTGCATAAACTTCTGTGTTTGCCATTGGACACAACTTGTTTATCTTTAGCTTTTAATTGGAAGTCAAACTTTTCTTGGTGAAGATATACCAACTTGACAGTAGTCTGTGTGTATCGCATGTTAAAGTAAAGTGCCATCTTCAAAGGAAAGGCCTTACAATATGGCACTGCGGTAATTTGTCCAGTTCTGGCATATTGGAGACTGGATGTGTTGACAACCATCTGGAGCCTCTGAGACTAATAGCATTATTTAGATAGAAAAAATATTTCAACATTATCATTTACAGACCCAGCTTGGCACACTGCAGTATGAATTATGTCTCTATACAAGCAACAAATACACATCACAGAGCTTACAAGTTATGCGTACCCCGATTTACTTCTTTAAAATGCAGTATTGATGTTTGTTGTACTGCCTTGGGGTGGAAACACAAAGATTTAGCCCCAGCTAAATCAGCCCACTCAAATTCGGAACTTCTGGCTAGGAAGGCAACTTTGAGCTTAATTAGTGCGAGAGATCTTCATGATGTTTATCTGCCCTCCAGGCATCTTCACAACCTCAAAATAATAGGTAGTTGAGGGTGAAATTCACAGCACTGCCTTTATTTAGGAGGGGGGGGGGGACGCAGATTGAATTAAAAACAGTCTAACACATACCTAAATATGCTTGATTTTACTAGAGGGAAGTCCAGTATGCATACATTAGCATTATCTTAATAGCATTCATACTTTTAGTGCTATGCTAAAAATCTGTGGGTAATCACATTTCCTGTTTTATTTCATGTCTTTATTGAGACTTCAGCTGACAGGGACAGAAAGGTAACATAGTTCCTGTGTGGACTTCATTCCTTCACAGGGACAGATGTACAATATGTTGTTTCAAAATGAGGAATCACTCAGAGGAATCGTGCTGAAAGTGATCCTCGGACTTAATGGAATTAAACCACTCCTGCACCCCTCACAGTATGACTTTAGAAACATTTATGGACCTTCCTGCACTTTCAGCAAGGACACAGGCAGCTACAAAGTAGAAACTAAGGTGACAGACACAAACTGGGGACATTGCTGTTCATGGTCAATGCTGAAACCCCTAAGCCGCTGTTGTCAAAATGTTATGTGTATTCTTTATCCGTGTGGACAAACAACATGGGTCACTAAGTTATCTATATTACATATGCAGTGACCTATATCTCATCATGACATTTACCAGTTAGCCATTGTCTTAAATTGCTTAGCCAGGGCTGCACTTTACATGCATTATGCAATATTGTACATGCAGCAATGATGTTGTAAACCCTCTGTGGCCTTAATTGTTGTATTGTCAGTTTTATTATATTTATTTGTCAGGGTCCATGTAGAAAACCATTAATCTCAAAGAGAAAGATACAAACCCCCAGCTAACTTATTGTCCCTTACAGCAACACCCAGTGTCACAACAGGACCATGTGTCTTCCATGAAGCTCCACCAGCTATAATTACTATATATTACTGCCAAAATTGTCAGTTATGACAGACCCAACACATTGCAAAGCTACACCCCCCTGTCGCTGTAAGGTTGTGAGCCCCTCAGTAATTGCATTCTCCTCATCCTGCACATGGTCAGTCAGAAAGAAATGTTTGCCAAAACTGTATCTTTTAGCAACCTCATCGCTGTCGATACATGTCTCTCCCTAAATCAAACGCATGCTCATATCTGCCCGAACACCATCTCCGTGGGACTCCTAACAGGTTTGGACACCTGTGGAATACATTTTAAAAGTCAAGTTAATATCTTTATCTCCAGGCCTAAAAGTAGGACCAGAAATGCATCACTCTGAAAATCTGGCCAGTTGGACAGATTTTCTACTCTCAGACACTTGGTGAATACTGACCCAGGTAAGTTACACATAACATGGTGTACATTACAGTGTGGAGCAAGGTCAAACAACCTGTAGGCACAGATCAAGTAGGTATTAAGAGCAGGGAGAAATACATGACCTGGGTCGGTAACCTGCATGCATTATCACATTAATAGATCTTCCCTCCCCAACAGCACTCTTCTCTCCACTTGAGCTGCAGTGACCTCTTACTGACATTAAGTTATGTTTTTTTTTTTGTTTGTTTGTTTTTTTTTACAATGCAGAGACAGTTATGTAACAGAAGTGTCTGGCAATGCATCATCGTGCTGAAACAGTGATATTGTTTTTATAATCTGACAGCCTTTTCGGGTGAGTTTTGTTCCTGCGGTGGTTTTCTGTTTGTAGCACACATCCTCCAACACCGATCAGTTCAGCAGGATAGTTTTTCTACAAACTCAATGCACTGTGTGGGCTGAAAAGTATGTTCTGAAAAGCAGATGTCTTCACACCTGCCAATATAATCACTGATAAAACTGCTCCTGTCAGTTTGCATTGATTTGGTCAAAAGAAATGCCACAAATGGAGCTCAAACTGCCAACAGCACTGGCAGTTTATGAAATGTTTGGCCTGAGTTATTTTTAACGATTGTATCATATTTTTAAGTCGTATACGTACATTTTTTTTCTCCCACACACTGAACCCAGATTGTGGTCTACTCTTTGGTTTTCCCACCATGTCACATTATTGGTGCTGTCATGGTGAAAGGTCTGTATTTGAAGGAGGAGGCTGTGGAGTTGTGATACTCCTAATTTGCACATTCTCTTCTCCCCAAAAGAAACCTGCTGTATTCAGAGCATAACTAGGTTGGTTTACTCAAGAAATGTATTCAGTTCAAGTGTTGTGGTACTTGTACTTTACCTGAGTGTGTCCATTTTTATGTTACCTTATTCTTCTATTCCACATATTTGATAGATACACAGTTGTTGCTAGTTAGACTTTACATGAAACATCTGACAACTTTATAAAATGCAAATACAAACACAGGAACAATGGAGGATATGGGAGGGATGGTGTTTCACTCTCTGTATGTGGCTGTTTGTCATAGTTAGAAAACAAACTTTTTCAGAAAAGACTGAAGGCAACAAAACAAATGATTGGTGGAAAGAACAGGAGAGTTTGGGAAGTCCTACATCAGATGACGAGGTGACTATGATTGCTCTGTCACCAGTCAGTGATCTGCAGTGCTTAACTTTAACACCTTAAAGTATCGGCTCTGTTTGAGGCAGAATGGAGACAGATTTGTGTTGCCGAACAACAAGCAAAATTTTTGTTTGTCCATTTTTCTTGGAAATCTCAACACTCTGCATCTACTTTTTCTTGTTTCTTGACAGTCACCACAATGCATTGACATGATATCAACCTCTACATGCACGTTGCATTCAGGGACCACTCGGAAGAACATGTTAGTCTGCTATAATAAATTCTTTATTGGTGAAAAAAAGTAATAGCTTTTTTGTATTTATGAATTCGGATCAAAAGGTCAAGTGGATGAAATGGCCCAGAGGCCAGAGGTTCCCCACCTCTGTTCTACAGATTATTAGATTACAGTGAAGTGCACTCAACGTCAGACATCGCACTCATCATCACACAGTGATTACTAATGATGAAAAATTATTTTTCATTTGGGAAAGGGTCTGAAAGGGGCAAAGATTGGAGATGACACTGGACAGCATACTGAACTTTTTTAGATAACTTGTCCGGGCAGATACACGTGGCCCCGACACACAAGCGCTTTGAGCAGTTTCTGCCTCTGTGTTCCAACATTGTTCAATATTCCAGACCACTATATGTGATCTACTGTGTGTGTAATTGTATTCATCCATCCTCATATGCACAATAAACAGAGGTATGGTGCTGGTAATGTGTATGAAAACCACCAGATGTTGTGAAGCAGCGCCACAGTGTTCGTGACAGGAGTGTGGTTCGATGAACATTTGTTTTCTCGTTTAGCATCTGTTTTTCTCTCACTCCATGAAGGTTTTCTCCTCAGTGCTGTAATGCTCCCCACACTGTCCTGCCATTATTTACCTCCTGCCGTATTTTTACAAAGTTTGTTGGACAAAGTTTGCACTGTTGTTTAAAGATGGCTGAGGCATTGCAAAGATGATCGTTTGCATTGGAGAGTGGAAGTAAATCAGTTTGTCTGTGAGATGAGGATGATCTGCAAATTCAAACGTGCTTGTGCACAAAAACCAGGACAGTTTTGTTTGTTTGTTTTTTAAAGTACATATTATGAGAGCAAAAAGCAAAGTTGGCCAGGTGAGCAATGTAACCTTCAAATCAATCTCAAAACATTTTTTAAGTAGACATTTCTTTCCCACTGCACAGACATCTGGCAGTAAAATTCCATCCTATTGGTGCAATGTGTGGGAGTTGTCTCTGACATATGTCATCAGGCTTTGGTTTTGGGTGCCTGGAAAAGAACTCAGACAGGCCGGTGAGTTGTGAGGAGAATATCTGACATCCCATCATCCTTGCTGCTCCTTGGTTCAGGGCCACACTGAGGTTCAGGTGGGGATTAATAGAGCCAGAGGGATCTTCATCTTGACTTTGGCATGGACTCTGCAACACCCTCCAGACAATTATAGTCTTCCAAACATAAGGACTAGGACTGCAGCATTTTGCCCATCTGCCTTCTGTGATGTCCTCTCTTTGACAGCATTATTGTTTGCAGACAGCTCTGCAAATAAATAGTATGAGTAAATCTATGCACCATAACAACAACCAGGCTTCTTCTTTAATTTCTTCTCTCACTACGTCAGTAATAGCTGTAATTATGTCATTGTAGGTTTTAACCAGTGTGCCAGTAAACACTGTGACAGGCTGTAATACAGACCTTTGTTGTGTTCAGACAAAAGGAAAAGAAGCTCCAAATAATTCCCTCTGATATTTGACGCGTTCCCCTCTCATTATGACCCCTAAACTGAGCTCTCTGTGGCAAAAAGACAGCACAGTTGTTGCCTTGTTTTGTCTCACCTGTTTATTGAGCATTGTGTAGACAAAAGACAACACCCTGCAATTACTGCTCAGCCCTCAGATATTCATGCTGTAAACTCATTTCACATTAGGGTTTACAACTCTCTAGCGCTCACTTCCTGCTCTTCGTGGTCTGTACGTTGCCTGTCTTTCATCCGATTTTTCATTGGAATTAGATATTTTTGACATAGACTCCGGACCGGCACTTTTGCATCTACCCTTCAGCTTCATCTGGCGCTGACCAAATCTGATCCCCTGACCACAAAATTGTTCCAGGTGGACTACCTCATTACCGTCCTGCATCTGACTATCTTAGCTTTTAGCCTGGTGACTGAGCCAGCTGATCACTTTAGCAACACACAATCATGGCAGTGTGGGGACAATACCAACAAGCATACTCACAGTTGAAAGGCATCAAATGGCTAAAGATGGAACTAAAAAGGATGAACTAATCCTGGGTTCTCCACTGTTGCCACAGCCAAGGCTAAACATATCTCGGCCTAGGGCTCCTCTTTTATTTATCACCCTTATTGACCATCTGCTGAGAAACAATGAACACCTCCTGCCTACCCAAAGCTTTGGTGATGTCAAATTCAGTTTGCCCCTCTACTCTGTATCTGGCTAAAGGGTTATTGCAGGACTAGGGGCATCCCCTTTGTGGACAAATTTTGCACCTTTTCTGAACCACCCTTAACTTTTGCAACATGATGGCCTTCACCCCAACCACACAGGTTCATGAATTTTATTGAGGAATACTGATTTGACCTTACTCTCCTGCAAGGTTTCATCATCCTCACCCCGGTGCCCAATAAGATCTATTCTGAATCTGCCTGTTGCAACTTTTAATTCTAGTTGTGCTACCTTTGACAATAGAAATGCCAGCATTCTGGTTCATATTAGCTACACGCATGTTAACTAGACCCCTGGAGGGATTGTAACTCATTCGCTTTAAAACAACTTGTTACACTAGTGTCACCTTTTTAAGACCCTGCCCCACCACCCAAGAACTCTTAATTTGAACATTGTTCATGGTATAACATTGTCTGCCTCTACTCCTCTAAATCTAGTCAAATTTGGATTAGTGAATGTGAGGTTCTTAACCAACAAGTGCTTCATATGTCAGGATATTATTACCACGAACAAACTTCGCCTGTTCTTCATCACTGAAACCTGGATTAAGCAGGGACTCTATGTTACGGACAGAGGGGCCGCCTTCTGATTTTAACTTTCTTAAGCAGCCCCGATCTGCCTGAGGTGGTGGATTGGCAGCTATTTTCAGGAACATGCTCCTGCTTGTCTCAATTGGCCAGGTCACATCCTTCACATTGTTATCCTGTTCTTTGTGTCTTGATTTACAGACATCCAAAACAATCAAATGCCTTGATCGTTCAGTACTCTGAACTCATATTATGCCAAACCACAAGAAGGTTTTTTATACATGATGACTTATAATGTGCTGTATCATGTCTGTTGTCGTTCTCAACTTCTTGCCAAAGACTTTAGACTAGGCAAACATTTTCAGAATCACAATATCTCTTTTTACCCTCGCTAAAGGTGTGGATTAAAGGACGGATGGCTTAACTTTTTACATTTTTTACATATTAGATGAAAAGAAGAAGGGGTCATACTGTTCTGCCCCCCCAAGCTCCTCCAGCATTACTCCCCGGTCCCTCAACTAGTTATCCAATCATTTCAGACCCTATGTAAAATACCTTGGAATAATATTTGACAATCTTCTGAAATTTGATGAGCAAGTTAACACAGTTGTCAAATTCTACATTGATATACATTGTTGTCTGTGTGTGTGTGTGTGTGTGTGTGTGTATGTACATCATGTATTAATCTCGTATTTTAAGTACTCAAGTCTTGTGATAACCTTTTTGTCGTGATATTTTTTGTGCTCAGTTATGTTTGTTGCTCTATAAATAAATTTACCTTGACCATGACCATGTCTTGAAGCTGCCTAGCTGAGACAAGTGTGTTTCGTGAAACCTACATGACACCTTCTCTGTCACAAAGATGAAATGTCCCTACAGTACTGTTCTACCTGTGCTTGACCACGGTGAGCCACTGTGGTAGTAGAGGTCCCTACAGACAAAATCTAAAGCACACCTCTAAAAACCTACCTATATAGGACATGCATCATAAAGCATGTTCAGGCACTGGCAGTCACATTTGAAAAATGCAGAAACACATGTCATCCTGGTTCAAAACATTTGCAACCAGTTACATTCAGTATATACAAAGCATTAAGTCGGTGGAGTAGCTGGGCTGGTGGATGGTTGTGAAGTGCATCTAACTTCACATACCACCTGACAGCTCTATAGATAGACTGGTTATATAGTACCCTATGGAGGCTTAGTGGAGTACAACAATGAAGTACTGTGAAAGAAACTAAAATCAGTGTCTGGTAATTAATTCCTAAAGTTTACATTCCACTTAGATTGGTGCTTAGCTGTTGTCATTTAAAACAGCAACATTTTGCAGCAAAATGAAATCATTAATAGAAATACTATGATTGCTGTCTTCCTGTCAGCCGAAAGCTAACTGACCACTGACATGGTCTCAGCAAGCTACAATGTTAGCAGTTAGCTCACTATCTACGATAGTTAGCCAACTAAACCAGCAAGTGGTCAGTGTGCCATCAAGCTCAAAGAACCGCATTGGTCCCAGAATCGCACAGATCAGTTTTGTTGTGTCACTTTTTGGCCTTTTGACTTAAAATTGATTTTTCTGATGGTATCAATATCAGATTTTTTCAAGTTTTCCTAAATGCCCTCAATCTGGCCTCTCCTGTCCCACAATAACTCTGTATGAAGTCATTTTTGTAGAGACATTTTCCAGCCCACAGTGTGATTAAGCATTATCCCAGTTTCCTGCTGAACAACTGGCAGTGGAGTGGAGAGGAAGAAACATATTACACATACATCCATAAACTTAATTTAAGGCATATTTGACAAGCTGGTTTGAATTTGGCAGCAATTTCATCACACCAGTTCTCCAGGAGCACATCAAGTCTTAATTTATTATTGCCTCTTGCAGCAGAAATACCATTTTATTATACCAATTTACAGTGACATTTTGTCCATTTCAAATGGTATTCCTCAGCCTGCATGTTGGGCTGTAAAACACAGCAAATGGAGTCTTGTTAAGTGGCAGTAGATACCTGTCAGGGCCTCCAACTGTCCTGGAAGTCTAAAGCTAATGAGAATCAATAGAAATATATTACATCTGCATCCAGCTTTCCCCTGCACAGCTGTCAGGCCAAAGCCCTCGTCGGGTGCAGACGATGCCAGGGAGCAGTCACGCAAGCTAAGGCACACTGACACACTCCCACGAGCATGTGTGAGTGTGCACGTATGCATATCTCCATCTGACACACCTTATTTGAAGTAATTCCGTGGAAAAACTTTGAAGATGGGGATGAGTGAGGGTGAGAGGGCATGTGAATAAAGTCTGTGGAGTTGTTGGAGGAAAGACGGTGAGAGTGAGGAAGAGGAAGCAGGTGACATGATGGGTTGTGAACGTCAATAAATAATTACCATATTAAATTTCAGACATTAGCACAAATTACGATACACCTCTGTCAAGAGGACTCTCAGTCTCTAGAGTCCTCTACACGGCACTTTTCACTAGCTTGATGGATAAATATAGAGCACATAGTGATGTAATCAGTCCTTTTTTTCAGACTTTAGAAAGCTCCTCCAGACCCACAGAAGACATTGTAGCAGTCACTCCCCACGACGAGTAAACTTATCTCTCTGTGTAAAGTTGGTGGAGTGGCCTTTTATGCCGTCCATCCATCTATTCATTTTGTAAACCCTCTCCAGAGTGATGGGGGCTGGAGTCTATCTCAGCACACATTAGCTGAGAGGTGTTAACAGTCTGTAGCAGGGTTGGCATATATATCATCATGTAGACACATCTTTTACACTCAATTATACAGCAAATTTATTGTTTTCTGCATGTTGTGGAACTGGGGGCACAGCCACACAGCCAAGTGTCTAAAGCTTTTATACCAGTGCATTCAGTTTCACCAGCTTCAGTGTTTTTGTACATTGTCCATAGAGTAATGTCAATCTTTGGGATCTTTTTGAGGTCTTTTTGAAGTCCCATCTTGTTATATTATGTATCATTAGATTCTCACAAATGAAACTCCAAGTGACACTTTCTATGACATCAAAATCATTTTAAAGATGAAAGAAACATCTACTTTTTTTAACAGGGAAGAATAATATTGCCCATTTTATTTCAATCACATGCCCCAGACCTATTTAAGAGAGACATTCACTTTATTCCAGACATGCATGGAACTGGTTGGTTTAAACGCCTAGGCTGTATTTGGAACCATGACATACTGCTCATGCTGGTTTGGGCATATTGTGAACATTTCCCCCTTGGCAATAATTACATATTTCAGTCAAGTTTAAATGTAATGGCAGTATAACAGCAGTAGGAGAATTGGAATTGTATTTTAATTGTGGGCCTGGCTTTCCTCTGCCATTGTTGCTGAAGTCTGAAGTAGTTAGCTACCCCTGCAGGCTCTTATGGAGCTTTTAACTCCAAAAAATGTGTGTACTTTTTCAATTTGCCATCAATTTTCATGAAACTGCTAAAATTTGAAATGTACTCAGTTGATTTGTCGCCTTAAACATTCAGAGTGACTTCAGTGATGACATAGCATCCAAAAGCTTTAAGAAACTTCCCATGTTGGCTGGACAGGTTGTTGTGACTGTTTCATTTTTGGCAAACTGCGGATGATGCTTTTGTTTGCATAGTACATGCTACATTTTGGCCAAATGTCTGGATATCAATCCCACAGCTGGCTCACCCTAGTCAGCCATATGTGGCATTCCAGCAAGTTGTTTTTAAGTATTATTATTGAAATATGTAACTGGAGGGGTTGTGCAGACTTGGCGAGGGTGTTGACTCAGTGGTTTTTCCTACCATTGTGTTGAGGCCTACACTGCTTGTACTCCCACAGGAATATCTTAATATTCATGTTTTAAATATTTTTATGTCCTTAACTGTTTTTTGAGCAGTCAACTAATTTCCATGTCAGTACAGTAAAGTACGGTCTCACAGTGGCTGACTCAGCAGTAGTGATTTATGGGTGGGTGAGCTGTTTGGTCCAGTTAACATTGCTGGAGAGGAAGATTTTCTTTAGCACTCCAAATACTGATTGTCCAGAAAACTGCTTCCAATCTTTTCACGACACAGCCGTATGTTTATGAAAGAGGCTGTTTATCTTCAAGTCTCTTAAATAGCCTCTGAGTCACCACATGAAGCCGAAGATTGGAACATGAAAAAGTTCTCTTTTATCCGTTTGACTCAGTCAAGGGTTATTTCAAGTTGAAGGTAGAGCTGAAGTTGAGGAGGATAGCATGAAATTTGGATCAAATATCTACTGTTTTGATGTCTGCATGCCCATGCGTTTTTTAAGTTACAGATATAAACAAACTTTGTTCTCATTTTTGTCACTTTCCGTACACTTCTGTCTAATCTTTCCCTGCATTTCAATAGAACTGTGGGAATATGTGTCATCACTGAAAAGCCCTCATAAGGAAAAAACTACAAGGGTTTTGATTTGTTATCTGAATATGTGATGGGATGGGTTTGCATGTGGGAGTTGGTTACCATGCGTCGGCCTACAGTGTATTTGTCTCTTTGTTTCTTTCCTCACTATGTTATACTTGAAACACCTCCGGCTAAATATGTGTAGCACGACATTGCTGTATTTCCAGCTGTATAAAACTTAACCTGTTGCTTTTTAACCTCCACTCCACATCAGACCTTGACTGTCAGGGTCACATATGTCTAATAAGAATAAGGACCCCACACTTGGACCAGTCTTGAGTCAGATATATTTGTCTGGTTTGTTGTTGCCATGTTGCAGATGCATCGATTTTTTTCTCAGTTTTGTTGCTTTAGTATTCCTGAACAAAGTCGTGTCAGTCACTGAACTTGATGGTGTTTGTTGCTGATTGGTCAAAAAGTGTCCATGATTAATGTGCAACAGCATCATTTGTCTTGAAATGGATTAGCATTCTCCACTACAGTACAAAGAAAAACACTGCATACTCTAACAGTATAAATAATACTATTACTTTGACTAAACTAAACTGCACTGAAATTACCCACAAAACACCAACCCTTATCAAACCCCTCTCTGTTTGATTATTTGACATTCCACACACAAATCAAATTATTCCTCCTTGAAACATCGCTGTTGGAGACGTAGCTGTCACTTGTTCCTCCTGTCAGCATGATGCACGTCAAAACCCTGCCGAACAAAGTTTTGCACTGAATCAGCCTCATCTGTGAGCATGTGTGACTGACTGTGGTTAAAAAAAGCAGTTGCCAGATGTTTCATCATTCCCACTATACTTTGACAACAGCCTGTTTTAAGCTTAAACTCACAATATACAGTTACTTATCAGCTCAGCTGACAGCTGGATTTGTCTTATCTGAAATCCAATCCAGCTTTGGTTCACAAAATGCTTATCATAAAAATGATAAGTAGAAAGCTCAGAAAGGTTCAAGACAAGTTAAATCTTTTCTCCTGCTAAATCTTTTCCATTGATCCACTTAGCCATATTGTGCAACTCCACCCACAGACCACAGTTACAGGGATCCAAGGGTTGGATTCAAGGTTGGTGGATTTTATTTTCATAGCTGTAGCCACTGTTTGTTTCAATTAAGATGTGATTTCTGAGATCTAACAGCATGACGACAAAGAGCTCCATCGGGCCAAGAAATGCAAATTGTTAGATGATCTGGTGGGCTGTAAACAGACCAAATTAGCACTTTAGTCAAATGATCTGAGCTTTAGACAACACAATACCATGTGTTAATGTAAAAGTCACAGGATCAGATGTCATTATCCAAACAATATATCCAAGTATGGATTGTATGTTAATAGCAGGTGGCATGGGGCCCCCATTTCGCAGTCACACATTTGAACAAAAGTCAAGCAGATTTTCAAAGGCCTGTCCATTTCCTATTTTTCCTTTAAAATACAGTATCCTTTTCTAATGTCCAATTCTACAATGCATGCTAAGAACGTGAAGTGCACGACACTTTACTAAGAAGTGAACACATCTCTCAATCTCCCTCTCTTTCTCCTGCCTCTGCAGCACCCTACTCTCTCAGACACACACTCATACACACCCTCAACAGATGTTAAGTCCAATCAACTGATTTAGAGGGTTTAGTATCGGTATCAATTACCTCCTCAGGAACAGACGTTGCCAAAATTTGTCCCTAGCCAAACTTCCAGACCCTCTGGAGTCTGTGGAGGAGATGATGGAAACGAAAGAGGGCAATTTCATTTGTATACTGTAATTTTGTGTGTGCTCTTAAGAGAAATTCCTCATTTCATGTTTCATTTTACTGACACATTTTGTGAGTGGGAAAATAATAAGGTTGTGTTCGTCAAATCTGTGATTTCTCAGTATCTCCGAACTGGAGATACAGATAGAGGTCACTATTCACAGTGGATCCATCTTTTTCCATAATGTACTAATCATGCATTGACTTTCAGCCTCGGGACATCTTGCTGCCACTAGTATTACTGCTGTTTCCCGTTCTTTTTAGGATAGAAGTCACTTACTGTTGTACTGTGTGTCCAAGGCTTGATACATATAAAGCCCCAGTGTCCCACTTTCAACATGGGACCGCTAAAGTTGTAATCTAATCGAGTGTAATTCAACCTAATCTAAAAACAATAATGACGTGTCTTTAGTTCAAAAACAACCAGTGACTGTTGGTGGTCCCAGCTGAATCCACAATGGTTTTGTACACAACACACAAACCAATACTTGTATCAGTGATAGACCTGTACATGTTTAAATGTGCTCCCTACATGTTGAGTAAAAGCAACAAAACAGCTCTCATGGCTGCAAGAGTCTGGAGTCATGTAGGTTTAGTTTTGACAGACAGTCACAGATCTGTGTATGTGCGTGTTTACGAGCAGGCATATGTGTTCTCACCCACATCTTGACACATACTGTATGTCTGGGTCAGCAAATGTGTTTACGTCACTGTGTCAAGCTGTATGTATGTCTGTGCATTTCTATGTGTATGTTTGCATGCTTGTTTAGGTGTGTGTTTTTGTGTTTACCGTGTGTGTGTGTGTTTTGGTACTGTGTAGTCAGGTACAGGGTGCAGGAGCAGGTTTTCCTGAGTGTCCTTCAACCCTCTGCTCTGTGTTCTCCCCTCACAGCTAGCACAATGAGTGTAATAGGATCATACGTGACTGAATGCATGCAAAATGCCCCGGTGCCATCGCTGCCTGTGTGTTGTCTTGTCACGCACCCCTAACCCAGACTGACAGGCCAACATGCAGCTAATTTGGTACACTGCGGATGCTGTAAGGGCTGGGATTCACTTGAAGGAAATATGCAAAGACACAACACCCCCATTGCCGTACATACAAATTCAGCACACATGCATTTCTAGGACACCAGTGTAGAAAACAGACCTTAGAATATGTTAGCTAAATCCATATTGACTGGACATGAAAATTTGACATGTGCACTGGTACATAAACATAGATTATTAATGAGATAGAAGATAAGAGTACATTAATTTGTACAAGTGTCATTCTTTAGTTTTCTTGAAGAATACCTTTTCTTTCAAACAAGCAGAATCAATTGATTTCAGAAAGCACAGATCAGACCATCTTCCTCTTGTAATGCAATGAGCAAGAATGTAAAAAAAAGAGTTCTTTTCTAATGTAATCTATGATCACCAATAAATCCACACATTTTCTAAAATAAATTTGACAATAATGAGCCCAAAAGCCCAAATGATACTTTAGTAAACTCAAAATTCCTGAAAACATGCATGCAGATATGTAGGTGATTTGTATTGAATACAGCATGTCCTTACTTAATGAATGGGCTGTTAACACCACCTTTGACACACTTGTTGAGTGTTGCTAAAGAATAATTTTGATGAGCAAAAATACACTGGAAAAATAGAAGTCTCTCACTTTCCATACTGGATCTCTCATTCCAGGTTCAGGTTAGACCATCAAGTGATAACCTGGCACAATGGAACGTGGTACTATGTTTCAACTTCGCCAACAAATTTTGCTGCCAAATCGTGATTATAAAATTGTACTTAGCTGAGAATAAGATGTACAACACATGGTTTGTTGAGTCATTGGTTTATTTGGCAAGTTACCAATGACTGATCTTTTTCCAAAGCTACACCTGCATCCGGGTTTAATGACTGTGTGATTTTGCACACTGTAACACTAATAAAATGGTTGAACACCAGTTGGGATTGGCAGTCTGTAAACTCTAACATTTCCATCTTCTTGTAAGATGAATCAAACCTTCCTATAAAAAAGAGACATATTTACACAACACCAGGCAATTAAAGTCACCCATTGCTTGTGATCAAGACGTGTGCAGTGCAGTTGAATGCTACTTCAAAACCCTTGTGCTGTTCTTTTAGTGGCTTGGATTCTACAGATGAAACCCTAGTTGGGGTGAACTGTATGTGAGAAATCTACAGTTGTAGCAATCTGCAGTATTCTCACTCTGGTAAGAATAGTCAGCAATAAATTCAACATTTCAGGCATTAGAAGTGGCAAGGAGTATATCTCCTGAAAAGTAATTGAAATAAAGTGTTTACTGTCTACTGAATTGAATTGGAAAGGTATTTCATGAGCTTGTGCAGTCTCATGTTCCTCTGCCTGGAACCCAGTTCAAAATGATCTTAACCAAAAAGCTGGCCAGTGGTGAATGTGTAAATACATCACATAAACACTTTGAATATTATCTATTTCCTCGAGTTCATCTGTTATTGGACAAGTGCCTTTTGAGTGCTTTATGACTTTGCAGCCACATCCCAGTTGAGTAAAATCTTCTTTTGACTATTTGGGCAAGCCAAAGATATTAGGCAGACATAGCTATTGCAATTTTATAAAGGTGCAGCTAACTAGAAATGCTGTAAAGTAATGCATGTGAAGATAACATTTGGTGTTTCTCTGTGTGTTGTGTGAAGCCAAATGTGTTTGTAGCTTTTCTGGACAGCCACACTCGAAGACGGAGTGGAAAGCATGCCACCTTTAAAGCCCTTTCAGACATGCACACCTTTACGTTAATCTGACGACAATTTGTATTTAGTCTCATGTCTGAACAGACACCATGATTGCATTCATGTAAAAGTCATGTCAAGATGTCAGTCTAACTCGGTCGGACTTGAACCGTTTCTGTGTCACTTTCTACATGGCCCTAATCTGAATTGAATGGCATGAGATTATAGTAAAGGCTGCACCAACATCAGCACAGAGAGAGATAAAATGCACATCTCTTATCACCTTCCAAGATCACAGTAATGAATGTATTATCTCAATCTCTCTCTCTTTTGTACATAATCTGTTTTAAAAACTGGGAAACTCTGTGACACAGCCTGTTTGAAGGTGTTCAGGAGATTTGAGATTTTTTCAAATCAGATCAGTCAATGAAAATATATTTTTCCATCTCAAGGTGCGACCATGACAAAAGAGGTTAAAAAAAATCCCTCTCACAATGATAATCTGGCTAAAATATCATAACTCATTACATTAATGTCCTACGATGTCTGAATGAAGCCATTGAGAACATTAATGTAAAGGCGTCACCTATGTCTGAATACCAAAATGGCAGATACTGGCACACACTTTCAGAGAAACTTTCCTCAGAAACATTTGTGTGGTTGCACATATGAAAAGTGACTGAAGTAGTTGTGTGGAGAAGAAAAGACGGGATTCAGAGTGTGCCATATCCACTGTGCCCTCCACCCCATTCAGAAATACAGCATATTTGGGAAGGTACGGGAATGGGCTTTCAACATTGTTTGAAGATTCGAGGTCTAAGTACGCTGACCCCTCTAGTGTTTATAAGACCTTGAACACACAACAGAAAAGAAAACAACGGTTCCCTAAAAAAAATATCGGTGCTCTTACATTTCCATCAAGAACCATTTGAACACCATCATGTCCTCGAGTAAAGCTCCTGATGGTTTCCCCAGCGGAGCCTTTCAGCAGTCCGAACCAGCAGACCGTGGCTGTGTGGAGCGTCTCTAGGTGCACCTACCGTGTGAAGCAGAGCATTGGCAAATAAGTGAGCTCAATGAACTCAGAACACATAAACAAAGGTGTTGGAGAGTGGTTGCACTGGACATGACACAGGTGTGAAAAAACTAGCAGAGCATGTCAGAAAAAGAGTCTGCTCAAATGTGTTCAGTTGACCTCAAGAGCAAATAAAGAAATACTCAAAAAGTGGGAAGACTGCAGTGTTCTCCTCCATTTAACTGTCAGGACACAAGGAAACCTTTGATTAATGTCTCTCAGCAAGAGACATTTTAATGTGAATGACTGTTCAAATTGCATATTACAAAGTCAAAGGGCATGGAACGCTATTGTTCCCAGTTTGGAGTTAATGACATAGAAATGTGTCATCTACAGTTGGGCAATTTTTGCTTCCTGTCTAGCGTCCTTTTCACAGATCAGCTGTGGCAGCCCTATGCCATCTGCAGTGCTGCTAGTTGAGGCCTTTTGAAAATGTTTTCAAAAGGCCACCAAAGGGCTAATTCTTTAATGTGCTGCCAAAAATAAAAAAAAAATCTCTAAATGCCAACCGGTCAACCTAAATTACCTACATGGCAGTTCACACTTTGGCACCAGGGGTACCATCTAATTTTAAGGTCTTGAATTGGAATGGGGTTGAGAAAAGAGGAAGGCTATTTCTCGGGAGGTGAATTTAAGAAGTAAGAGGTTAAAATTTTCCATCAATGTTAAATTGAGCTCAGTTTTGTCCAGGAGGAATATTCTGGACAAAGAAGAGGTAACGTCTTCATTACTTTCATTATCTCTGGGTAGACCAGGTGATCCATTTCAACCGATCATGGATTCATCAACAATTCAAGCCTGTATGTACAGTAAGCACTGGCTCTATTTGTACCATCACTCTATATAACAAAGTACATGAAAGAATGAAATGTGTCTAATTAGGGAGAGAGGCAAGATTGACTGCCATAGCTTCTCCAGGCTCTGTGAGTGTATCCAGTTGTAGCCCTGGGGAAACGTTTTTTTATTTTTTTTTTCCCAGTTGTGTCAGTTCTTCTGTTATCTTTCAAGTGGTCACAAACTTCCATCTGGGTGAAGTTTGGAAAATAAACTGATTATTGGGGAACAAAGTCTTATAGCATGTATATATAATGTGCTGCTAATCTATCTGAACCTGTACACATTATCTAAAAGCAACCTGCTTCAGGATTATGTAGTAGACACTGTACCTCTTTCTGTGAGTATGATATGCAGGTTATGTGAATGTGACATAGGTGTAAAAGTTGTAACAAAAGATCACTTTGTTAGAAAGTGCTCATAACCACCACCTGTGGTGGTTTTAACAACCCTGTACTCAACGACGCCGTCCTTAGGCACATTAAAAGGTAAACCATAAATCCCCTCATTTAATTATAATTAGAGTTTTTCAGGTCATTGTCCAAACACTTGGGCAAGGTATCCACACAGTTAGAGGAAAGCTGTAATAACCTTAACACCTTCTTGAAACTTTTAGGGGATACTGCCACGTCAAAGGTAAAAGGAAAGCGAGGATACTGTTGTCAGATGTGAGTGTTTCATATGAAAATGCAACTGTGTTGAAAACAAACTTGAGAGTTATGAAATAAAGACATTCTCGTATAGTTTACAGGATTTTATTAACTTGCTCCTAGTGTGTAACCAACTGATTAGATGGTACTGAATTTCATGCAGGATATACTGATAACTTGTGAAAAATTAGGAACCAGGTAATTCTAATTTGAAAATAACCTCCAGTAATAGATTATCAGTCTTAATGCAGGATGGAAGAGTACAATTGGACTGTTTACGGTTCTATTGTAAGATGAATATATTACAGGGCACTAGGTAGACAAATGCAGTCTTTTTATCATGTGAGTAGACAAAGCACCATGGGACAGCTAAGATCCAAAAATACTAAATCACATGGAAAGTGTCCAGACTGAAGCAAGACATAATCAAAATACTTCAGAGGTTTTGGAGATGTCACAACAGTCACAGACATCAAGATGACATGAAGAAACACAGACAAACAGAGAAATTAAACATGACACAAGCCAGACACAAACTCTGCCCTTGCAGATGGCCTCTCTTTTTCCATCTACAGAAGAGTCTCGACATAAACAGCAGCATTCAACAGCAGCTCCATTTTTATACTCACTTTGCATGTGACTGGATTACCTAGAGCAATCCTCAAACTTGAGCAAATGGACCATGAAAAAGGCATGATTGTAGGTTTTTGGAGTGCAGGCTTAAGCATCACCGTGACTGTAGAACTGCTGGCCATTTCAAAGAGAGCGCTCTCAAAGGTGTACAATGGATGGACCCAGGCAAAAGACAGCTCTTCAGAACACTGCGTTGTTAGTGACGGCCATAAATAGATGAAAATTTGAAATCTTGGGTTAAGGGCTTAACAAATATTGTATCACTACTCCACCGTACAACTGATAAACTGAACTTTGCCACAAGAAGCTATCTTTGAACATACATACACATTCATGTACAGTGTAAAACAAAAAATAAAAAAACAGAGCGCTCCAACGGACAGGTGCTGATTGCTAAAAGCTTGTCTGGTATGATGAATACCAGCTCCAACTGCATAACCAAAATGGTACACTCAGGTTGTGCTCCAGGAACCCATAATGCATGCTACATGTCATCAGGGAAGATGTATTGGTTTTGGGGGGCAACCACATAGAACTAACTGGGTCCGTCAAGACCTCTAGTTGAACACGTTCCCCCAGAAAATGGCCATCTTTTAAACTGAAAAGAGAAGACTTTTGAAAAAAAAGGAAATGCTCCAAATCCTATTGTCCTTCTCAGTCTCTAAAAAGTAAAAATAACATTTCCGTTTGTATTTGCACCAAATCTAAATAGCTATAAAGATTAACACAAAAGCATTGTGTCGTTCTTTGTATTTTAGCTGTGTGATGTTTGAATGGATGCTGGAAAGGATGGGTGCTGAGGCAGAAAGAGATTTAAAATGCCAGTGAGAGCAGACGCCTCTCGCCTCATGCCAACAATCTCTAGAGCATTCTCTGCTTTCTGCTTTAGCATGTAACTCCAGTGAAACACTAAGCAAGTGAACTGCACTTGAAATAATGCTCTCACTTATTTGCTCACTCTCTGTAGCTATATCACAGCTTAGACTCGTCGAGAAGGTGAGCACACTGCTTAAACAGCACAAGATATTCTCACTCACCAACTCGCCAATTCAGGATTTTACTGCTATTTCAAGTGCTGATTATATCAGTCAATCACAGAATCTCTTGGCATTGTCATTTATTCCTTGCTCAGACATATTTATGTAGCATTTATTCGTATGTTCTTTAATCAGCTACACCCTTGACACGGCACCATAGTGCTGTAGAAGTCCTCCTATCCTGCAGTTATGCTGCATAGATTTGCAGATGTATAATGTACAGTTGAATAGTGAGGGAGTATATCGTTATCACTGATGGGGTCAAGTTATTTCCTACCCGTTCAACTCCAAATGCAGACTGAACCAGGCACTGGCTTGCTAATAGTGCAGCCCTTATTTTACAGCAGTGCCTTGGTTGACAAGTGAATGGAGCCCAGCTTTGATCAGCTTCTAGTTGACTCTGGCCATCCACATGCTCTCAGCAGCAGAGTGAGGCTGTAGCTGTCTCCTTTGTTTCCTCAGTGACACCCAGTGGTGAACTGTCTAGACAGACGGGAGACAGAGGCTGAGAGGATACGATGTGGATACAAAGAGAGCAAGCTGGAGGGACGGAAAGAGAGAAACGGGGAGTGTGTGCTTACTTTGGGAACCCCAGCAGAGTCCAAATGAATATCTCAACACAATATTGATCCAAACACTGTCACTCCTATTCTTTATCTCAGCCCTTCCACCTCCCGCTTCAAGTCTCTCCATCTTGTGCTCTCTCGCTGTCAGATTCAAATTCGTCTCAGGTTTTCCTCCTCCCTCTCTCTCTCGCTCTCTCTCTCTCTCTCTCTCTCTCTCTCTCTCTTGCTCAGATTGTCTCTCGCTCCTATGGTGCCCCAGGGTGTAATCAAATAACTGCCACAGAGATGGAGTGTATCAGGAACTGGCATGCAGTTCAGTGAGTGTGTGTGTGTGGGTGTGTGTGTGCATGCTCTTCTACCTAATGCCCTCACAAAAACAGAAAGATCCTTCATGGATTAGTTACTGGACCTGCCTGGGTCTAGGGTTTGACATTTTCAGCCTTTGGTTTTACCGTCTTTGCTGTGTGTTTTTTTGTTTGTTTGTTTGTTTTTAACTGTACTTCAAAGAGATTATGTCAGTCAAACACTTTTGCTGCCACCAACTCATCACTTCCTGTGCCACACAGAATTTTCACAGGTAAGATCTGCTGGACCTGCCAGGGTAGTGTTGTGGAAGTTTTCGTTGCTGCTTCTGCTGGTGAAGAATGAAATAGAGACTTCTGCCGGCCGACAAGTTTTTATTTCCTTTGCAAAGAAAAGGTCAATCAACATGAGCGGTCAGGATGAAGAAAGACCCCGAGCATGGGGAAAACTGGACATTTTATACTTGTGGGGAAACCCACCCCTGGGGTGTGTTTCCCATCCTTTGTTTGCTGCAGAGGCAGCCCCTTACCCAGAGGTGTGTGTTCGTACCTTTGTCCCTTGCAGGTATAGGTACCGACCCCCTGAGGTGCGTGTTAAACCGTCTAGACATAAATACAAAAGGATTTGGATATTGTTAAAGGGGCAAAAGGGAAGAAGGAAGTCTCAAGTGGTTGTCAAAAGGATTTGAGTATTGGTGAAGAGACAGAAGCGAAGTTGTGTGTCTCATGTAGTTGAGGTGCAAGGGACCTTGAAAGGGTTAAACATTTGGTGAGATGGTGGGAGGTTGTGTGTCTCACAAAGAAACTGAAATTGCCATTACAATTCCACCCTTTTGATTATTGATTAATCATACAAAATCAAGCAAATGATAAGAGAAAAAAACAGGATCAGGTGGTGCATGGTGTAGTCTGATGGAGAAGGGTTTGTGCTGCTGGTCTTGCACGTCTAGTTAGTGTCCATTGAGTTTCTCAGAGTTATCCTTCGTGTCGTCCTCTGCGGCGCTTGTTCGTCGTCGCGCTGTCCGTCCTCGCGTCGTCCGTCCTCACGTCGTTCAGGTTGACAGCCGAATTCCTCTGTTGGCTCAGGAACCTTCCTGCAGTGGCTGGCGTGAACCCACGTTGCTCTCTCAGCAATCTTTACGGCAGTGTGTGTTGTCAGGAGTATCTGGAATGGACCTCGCCAGCGTTTGGTGTGCCAGTGCTTCCTTCTTAGGTCTTTTATCACCACCCAGTCGCCAGGTTGGAAGTCATGGAGCGGTGTGGAAGCTGGAGGTGGAAGGGCAGATTTCACCTGTTGAGAGATTTGAGAGAGAATGGAAGATAAGTTTTTGCAATACTCTAACATGTCATCCTCACATAAGCCAGTGGAGGGGAGTGACCTGGTTACAGGTTTTCACTCCTAGGGATGGAGGTCTGCCAAAAAGAATTTCAAAGGGACTCATATTTACACTGGATCTTTTTCTCATTCTCATGTGCATTAAAACAATTGGCAGAGCTTTCGTCCATGACAATCCCGTTTCCTCACAACACTTTGTTAATTTTGATTTTAAAGTGCCATTTTCTCGTTCAACAGCACCTCCACTAGCCGGATGGTATGCACAATGTTGTCTGAGGTCAATGGAAAAAAATATTCACTAATTTGGGTTATTGCAGAATTGATAAAGTGTGAGCCGTTATCGCCACTCAGTTTGGTTGGTATTCCCCATCTGGGAATAATCTCTGTTAACAGGGCCTTTGCTACTACTTGGCTGCTTTGGTGCTTTGTTGGAAAAGCTTCAACCCATTTTGACCACATATCAACCATCACCAAGCAGTATTTCTTCTGCTGGTGACAGTTCTATAAAATCCATCATCAACTGTTCAAATGGTCTGTCTGGTGGTTGATGAGCGACGTGTGTGATTGGTTTGGTTTTACCTGCATTATGCGTTGCACAAACCACACATGAGTGACATAACTTCTGTGCATGAAGAGAAAAACCTTTGGTGAACCAGTGTTGAGTTATCGCATTAAACATCCCCCCTTTTGACACATGGTCCAATCCATGTGTCAATTTTGCAAAGTGAGGGAAGAAATGTTTGGGCAGGCAGGGTTTATTATCTGGTCCTCGCCATACGTCGTCTGTTTGTGAGGTGCCGCAACGTCGTTGTGGTGTGGCAAAAGACTGCATTGCTGTGAGAGAGGTAGGAATAGAGACAGGGACTGAAACAAACACAGCATTAGGGTGTATGAGTTGGAGTGCAGCTTTCTTTGCAGCGGCATCAGCTTTTGCATTTCCTAGAGAAACAGAATCTGAGTTGTTAGTATGAGCAAGGTATTTGCAAACAGCAATGATTTTGGGAGCAAAATGGCATCTAGAAGAGCTGCGACTTTGTCATGATAGAGAATAGGTTTTACATCAGATTTCAAGAATTTCCTGTGTTTCCACAGTGTGCCAAAATCATGCACAACTCCAAATGCGTATCTTGAGTCAGTGTAAATAGTCACAGTTTTGTTATTTGCCAGTTTGCACGCCTCTGTCAATGCTATCAGTTCTGTTGCTTGTGCAGAATAGTTGGAGGGGAGTGGATCAGAGATAAGAGTATCATGATTAGTGACAACAGCAAAGCCAACTCTGTTCGACCAGTTTGTGGGCCACGAGAAGCAGATCCATCTACAAAAAAGAACCAGATCAGAGTTGGTTAGTGGTGTTTCCTGTACATCTGGTCTTGGGGAGCAAACCTGTTGAATTGTGTTCCGTCATGTGTTGTGGGAAGGAGAGTTGCAGGATTTAAAACGTTGCATTGACAGTAATGTTAGGCATGTCTAAAAGTATTGTGTTATAGCGCAGCCATCGTGCTGTGGAGAGGTGAGAAGTTTTTTTTTTTTTTTTTTTTTTTTTTGGTCAAGCAGAATCATGGACACAGCATGTGGGACCAGGAGGGTTATGTCAGAGTAGCCCACAATGTCTCTGGAGGCCATAACTGCCTTTTCAGCGGCAGCCACAGCTCTGAGACATCTTGGAAGGCCTGCAGCCACAGGATCTAGTTTTGAAGAGAAATAAGCTACGGGACGTAGTTTATTTCTGTGATCCTGCAACAAGACAGAAGTCATACATCCATTTTTCTCATCTACCGTTTGAGTGAAAGGCCTAGTGGGGTCAGGTAGTCCCAAAGTTGGAGTGGTCTGTAAGGCAAGCTTCAGTTCAGTGAAAGATTGTTCTGCTTCGGGAGTCCATGTGATTTTATTTTGTGATTGTAGACCTTTGCCATGAATGAGAGAAGAAAGTGGAGCTTCAAGAATGGCATAGTTCGAAATGAATTGTCTACAATAAGAGCACATGCCAAGAAATGACATCATTTGTTTCTTTGTGATGGGTTTTGGAAGATTCTGAATTGCATCTACTCTTTTTGGTGAAAGAGTTTTTCCTTCAGAAGTAATGACATGACACAAGAAAACAACTTTTTCTTGGACAAATTGAAGTTTAGGCAAACTGGCTTTATGGCCACTATCTGCCAGATGTTTCAAGAGTTTGACTGTATTGGCTTCACACTGTTCTTTGGTCGGACTGCAGATCATTAGGTCGTCAACGTACTGTAGCAAAGCAGTACCTGGAGAGAGAACAAGGGATTCAAGACTTTGTTTGAGAGCGTCATTGTAAATAGTAGGACTTTCACAATAACCTTGGCATAGGCGAGTGAATGTGTAGCCTCGTCCATTGAAGTTGAAAGAAAACCAGAATTGACTTTCTGGATGGACTGGAACACTGAAGAAAACATTAGAAAGATTCACCACTGAAAAGAATTTTACATTTGGTGGGACTTGAGACAAGATGGTGTAAGGATTTGGAACATTTGGGGCTCTAGGTTGGACTGTTGCATTTTCTGCTTGCAGATCCTGAACAGAACGCCATTCTGTTGGCTGATTATTATCCCTGATTTTCTTCACAGGGAACAAAGGTGTGCGCACTGGAGAGTCATCACAGGGAACAATTACTCCTGCTGCTTTAAGAGACTCAAATACCGGTGTTATGCCATCAATTGCTTCTTGTTTAAGTGGATATTGGGCCTTGCAAGGTCTTTAGTTTGATTTTGGAGTGATGACAACTGGTTCGCAATCTTTGATGAGGCCAACATCATATTTGCTGACAGCCCACAGTGTCTTAGGGACATCCTGTAGGGCTGGAATTTCTGTAACTTGTTCTTTAGTCAGAAAGGAAAAAGATTTAGAAGTACTTCGTGATACCAGCTGGGTTGTTCTTTGAGCGTGCACAATAGATGTTAAAGTCTTATAATAACACTGCAGTGTTGGTGAAAAAAAAAATGATCGATCAGATGTTTCTTGCCAATCGGCTGCGCGCTGACATGTTTTTACAAATGGGCCCAGATCTTCCCAATTATCTGATGTGTGTTTTGCAAGTGTGATGTGTGGGACAAAATGATCCCTGGTGTACACATCACACTGGGCTGGTGTGAGAGAGACTGATAAAGCACATCTATGTTGTGTCCAATAAATGTGAGTCAGAGTAAGTTTATCTAATCTCTCTCTCAACCAACATTCCTCATATGGTTCATCAGGTCCTGGTGACACATGAGAGGTGCATTGCAGATCCTCTGGTGCCATAAAGTTTGTTGCATCTGTTGACACTGTTTTTCTGGCTTCATTTACAAGCTCAGAGGCAGTGGATGGTTGTAATTTCCATTGCTATTCATAGAGTAAATTTGTGGTGTGGTGAACAAAGGAGTGTGAAAGATGTGGTTCTAGATCAGATAATTTGTGAACTTTTACACCTTCTGGTGTTGAGATCAGGCAAAGGCCTAATTTGCACATCAAGTCTCTGTCCATCAGGTTAATGGGGCAGACTTTTGAGAGTAAGGATGTATGTTTGAAATTTGCATTTAACTCATCCTCACATTTGAGTGGGACAGTAAAGCTCTCTTTAGTTGTTTGACCTGATGAACCAACAGAGTGCACATAATTTCCGCTCAGTTTTGGTTTTGTAGTGAGTTCTAAAGCTTTTAGCACAGAGTGTGTGGCTTCTGAATCGACTAAGAACACAACTTTTTGGTCTGAAATGGCCAATGTATGTGTGAGTGTGGTGTAGTACCTTCTTTGCACCTTACAAGTTGGTTTGGCTTGTCAGCAGGAGTCCTTCCCTCTCCGACAGCCACCGACCATTCTCAGTCTGAAGTATTCTCTAGATCTGATGTTGGTGTGGGACAGTCACGTCTCCAATGTCCAATTTTTGCCACAGCGAAAACAGGCATCCCTGAGACATCTGCTAGCTCCTCTTTCGCTGTTCCCCCCTTGGCCACGTCCTCTGCGTTTATTTCCACGATCTGGTTTTCATGTCCTCGAGTAGTTGCGTTATACATGGTGATTGCTGCCATGTAAAGTTCTTTTTGTGCTGTTCAGACAGACATGCATCATTCCATCCAATGTAGGTATTTTTAACCGCAGAGGCAATGTCTGGTTTCAGTCCATTTAGAAAAATAGTTGCAAAGACGAATTTCTTGCACGTCTGGAGTGTTGCTCAATTTATCTGGTAGTTGCAGGCCACTGTATGTGTTAAATACCTCTGTCAGACGGGTGAGATATTCATCAGGATTTTCACCATCTTTTGCTTGCAAGCGGTGATTTTTGCCATGTTAATTCTTATAAGGAAAGCTTGAGCAAATGTGTTACAGAGACAACGGACAATATCTCTATACTGAGCATTAGACTCATCTTCCCAGGTGATGTGTCTACAACGGATGTCAACATCTGGGAATTTTCCAGATATTTTCAGTCTGTGGGTTTCATTTTGGCAATTAAGAGTCTTTTTAGTTCATTTGTAGTTGGTTTAAATTCTTGGCAAAACGTAAGGAGTTGCTCAGCAAATATTCCACCTGATTCTGTGGTGTTCGGTAGGTGTTGAGAGGCTGCTGTGATGTCAGCCGCAGTCCATGCCTGGAAGACCAGTGTTGCACCTTATGGTGGTTCAATCATGGGCCTGTTGAAGATTGCATCTTGATTGGGGTTACGCAGTCTATGTGGAATTGGCGAGGAAAGTTTGCCTCTAGTGTCTCGTGGTGGAACAGATGTCTGAGAAGATGTCCCTGGACTTGTTCTTTGTCGTGTCAGGCTGGAGGGTCTGTTTCTCCTCCTCTGCTGGGCGTTGTAGAGTTGTATGGTGGTGGAGCTGAGGGATGAGGTGGTGGGCTGCCGTTGAGGTCCAGGTCCAACTTCAAAGCTGTCAACTGTGGATACAAAGAAGAAGAACTCTGCGGGTCTTGTGTTCTTTGTTAATGTAAAGTTTCATTTGTTTCAAATGTTTCACGTGAAAGAGGTAATTGTTTCTGCTTCCTCTTTCCACATCTTTTAACATTCTTTTTGACCCTCAAGAGTTTCTAATTACTTAACAGAAATATTCCTTTTTTTTTTTTTTTTTTTTTTTTTTTTTTTTTTTTTAACTGAGGGATCCCCCTGTTGGGAACCCAAACTCAGCTGTCCAGACATTTAAATATTCTAAGATTTTATCCCCATATTTCTTTCTCATTATATACACAGCTGGCCTCTCCGGAGGCATGTCACCAGAGAGATTCCTCCCCATTTTCCAAAAATGAGGTATTCGTGCACGACACTTACAATACAGACGTCTCTGATAAGGATTGCTTCGTTAAGCTACAAGCAATAAAAAGCATCCAAAGCATTTAACTTTGACCTCTGAGTCAAGTTACCCTAACTCAGCCCTCAGCATGTGTTTAGAATGAGAAAAGAGAATATGTTGCCGAATTAAACCCAAAATTTGAAAGAAATAGAATTTAAATGTCAATATTTCAATGCTCACCAGACGAATTTCTCTGACTTGCGTTCTTGGAATCCCAGCGGTAATGATCTGGGGGGGGTCTGCGGTCAGTCCTCCCTTCTCAGAAGAGGATTTGAGGTTTGGAGGCTGGTAAGTTTTTTTTCTTCCAGGATGGCCTGTCACTGTCCGCGTTCCGCCCCAGACGATCACTCGAGGGATCCCACTTCTGACACCAAATTGTTGTGGAAGTTTTCGTTGCTGCTTCTGCTGGTGAAGAATGAAATAGAGACTTCTGCCGGCCGACAAGTTTTTATTTCCTTTGCAAAGAAAAGGTCAATCAACATGAGCGGTCAGGATGAAGAAAGACCCCGAGCATGGGGAAAACTGGACATTTTATACTTGTGGGGAAACCCACCCCTGGGGTGTGTTTCCCATCCTTTGTTTGCTGCAGAGGCAGCCCCTTACCCAGAGGTGTGTGTTCGTACCTTTGTCCCTTGCAGGTATAGGTACCGACCCCCTGAGGTGCGTGTTAAACCGTCTAGACATAAATACAAAAGGATTTGGATATTGTTAAAGGGGCAAAAGGGAAGAAGGAAGTCTCAAGTGGTTGTCAAAAGGATTTGAGTATTGGTGAAGAGACAGAAGCGAAGTTGTGTGTCTCATGTAGTTGAGGTGCAAGGGACCTTGAAAGGGTTAAACATTTGGTGAGATGGTGGGAGGTTGTGTGTCTCACAAAGAAACTGAAATTGCCATTACAGTAGCAAAAACTTGTGTTAGATCAAGCAGAGACGAGCTGAATGAGATCATATGTGATGTTGCAGGTTACCACAGGTAACAATGGGATATAGGAAAGTTAATAACCCTCGTATTGTCTTCCCATCTACTGTGCACCTTTTGTCTTCCTGGGTCAAATTGACCCGGTCTGGTTTGACTGCTTGTAAAGAATGAAGTATAAAATAATCATCAAATTCTGTGTTGAACCTTTTCAGTCAACTTGTTTCCAACACATCAACATATATTTTACACTAATTTTTATAATGTATGATATAATAGATGTAATTTATAAAAATTTAAACTTCATTTTTGATTTAAAAAAAACAGAAATTCTGATTATTTCGACTATGGTTATGATCTGAGGCACATGAAGTGATGTATTATCACAGACTGGCATATGTCAAAGTTAAGTCAGGACACTGTTTTGAAATAATGTAAAATTTTTAATGGCAGCAAATAGTCACACCTGTTGTCCTCCCAGGTCAAAATTGAGAGCCCTGCATTGAACTGATTTAAAGTTTTGTTTAGTATTAAATATTTTAAGTACTGCACATGCAGAGCCCTGACCTCAGCCCCATCCAACACCTTTAGGATGAACTGGAATTCCAACTGCAAGCCAGAGCTTATTGCCCAACATCAGTGTCCAACTTCACTAACAATGACTTCAGACAGTCTTGAAAGCTCATTTAAATGGGATCACCACATATCACCGAAGAATACAATGATTGCCACTGTGATCTTTTTTCCACAGTTTTAACATCCTTTCCTAGAAACCCGACCATATTGCCAAACAAGAACATTGCGCAAACTGGATAATGATCTGTTTTGGAGTCTCATAAGCCTTCAAGATTTGGGGGATGGTCTCACTGGTACCTGAAGCAAGACACCCCCACCAATGCAGCCCTTTAAATCAGTTCAATGCAGGGCTCTTGCAGTCGGGCTGCTCGGAGATGCTCTTGGTATGATTTGGCTGAATGGGAGAAAATCCCTGTAGCCAAAATCTTGTAGAAAGCCAAAGGAGTGGTGGGTGTAATGGTCTGGACGTCCACATACTTTTGGCATTGTTTTGTATACTGTGTGTCTGTGTACTTGCAACCCTAAACCTGACCAAGACTTTAACCAACAGAGTGAGGACAATTTCAGAAAGCCTTGTCTGGTCCTCACAACTTCAAAGGGCTGTTTGAAGGTGAAGATCTGGTTTAAAGTCTCAGGTTTAGGTTAGGTTTGGGTTAGGTTTAGAGTAAGAGCTGGTGTTCTGCATTTAGTGGTGATGGTTAAGGTGAGGGTGAGGGGCTAGGGAATGCATTATGTCATGAGGGTCCTCACAAACACAGAAGTCCAGGTTTGTGTGTGTGTGTGTGTGTGTGCGTGCGTGCGTGTGTGCGTGCGTGTGTGTGCATGTGTGTGTGCATGTGTGAATGTTTCTGGCCTTCAGAGGAAGTTTGGATTGAGAAAAATAGAGACCATTAACCAGGCTTTACTTGTTTTTGCTACCTAATCAGCCACTAACTCCCCCAGATCCTGCTGCAGCAATGCCAGTGCCACAGACGAGGAGACTGAGGGAGGGAAGCGCAGTAAGAGACAATGAGGGATAAATGAAGGAATTTCAGGGGAATTAGAGACGAAGAAGAATGGGATGATGAGAAAATGCTGGCAAGTAGAAGAGAGGGAAGTGGGGACAGAGACTGTAGGTCATAGGAAAAGTCAGGGAGGGAATATTCTTAAGTTAAAGTGAAACTCACTCAATTCGAAACAAGAAACTGTCTCTATGTCGCATTTGGTTTTAAATCTAAACTGCAGACTGGTGCATTTGATGATTCAGCTTCACACATTGCCTCCATCTGGTTTTAGCTAAAATAAATCCTCCCCTAAACTAAATCCATAGATGCTATCGCTGTGGACTTGAACAGTTTAGTCAATATCTGAGGGCAGAAACCATTGTTCAGGGGTATAGCTTGGCCGGCACAGTTGGGATGAAAATATGATCTTGTAATTTTTGCCGTTTACATGGGCAGAAAAGGTCACACACAAACAATATTTTTGAATCTATGAAAGCTTTCAGGATAGTCTCGTGACATTGGAGATGTATCTGTATTCTGAGTGGTTTTGAGATATTGATCCTTACAAGTTGTCACACCTTAGATAGCAAAACTGATTTTTAAGCTCCCATTTGCCAAAACAACAGACACCCTGGAGCAGGCATGTCAAAGTTATTCCATAAAGGGTCGTGTGGCTGCAGGTTTTTGTTCCAACCAAGGAGGAGCACACCAGGCTGGAATCAATTAATCAGCTGATCTCAGTCTTCAGCTGATAACTAAGTGATCCCTTGATGTTGATTGGTTGGCCTGGTGTGCTCCTCTTTGGTTGGAACAAAAACCTGCAGCCACACGACCCTTTATGGAATCACTTTGACATATGTTCCCTGGAGGCACAGAAGTACTCGGGTTAGAAGCAAAACACACACATGATTAGCAACTAGCAGCAAAAAAAAAAAAAAAAAAAAAAATTCTACATATTAAGACTCTGGCTGTAATTTCTGTCATCTCTAAATTAAGACCTACTGGAAAAAAAATCCTTCCTCCTTCTAACAATTTACAGAAATAATTCATAATGTGATAAAATCTCATGTGAGGTTCACAGGTGTGGTGCTGCTGGAGCACATCAGAACAATGCTCCACTGCTTTTTCTCTCCATGTGAGAGGCCAGAATCGGTCTTGTTTGGGGGTTGATTAATCTGTTTCCTGTTTTATTTTGAAGGTTACTCTTCTCATGTGTCATGTTCCTGTCTTTGTTTGTTTTTCTGCCTTTGTGAGTATTGATCAGTTTCATCTGTCCTTCATTGGCCTTCCCTGCCCAGTCTGTGTTTTTTCCCACCACTCCTTGCGAGTTCATCTCAGTACCTTGTGTTTCAAGCTTGCAGTCCTTTCCAGTGTTTTCTCACTGTTGTTGACCTTCTCTTTGTTCTTCCTGGACCCTTCCTGTTTCTGGATTTTTGGATTCTTGCCTGCTCCCTGTTGGAATTATTTGCCTGTTGGACTGCCTCTGGTTTCGACTGTTGCCCGTCTCACCATGCCATAAGCTTTTTGCTCTTTTGTAATAAATCATTTTAAGTGCAGCAGCCCTGCTTCTGTAGTCAAGAGAGACAGAGCCAATAAAAACCAATGAAATGGTCAGTTTCATATTGACAGTTAAAGTGGGTTGACTGATTCACACTACAACTCATGTATTATATTACATGCAAGAAAACACCACCTTAGAAGATGCTGGTAGCCTGTGCACATGTGGTGGGTCTACATTTGCATGGAGAAATGAAAAAGTCAGCCATAAATGTAGTGATACAACCTGTTCTTTTTTCAAAATCATACAGACAGTAATTCCACTGTTTTGCCTGCCGATTCTCTGTCAATCCAAAAAAAATAAATAAATCTAAATTCTCCTTGGACATGACCAACAAACAGGGCTTTAAGCTTCCCCCCACTCACTTCTTCAGAAGATGAAAACATTTCAGCTCCCTGCTTTGGCTTTGTTCGTGCCTGACCCCGCTGAGGCCACCTACACTTTTGACACACTCACCCATGACGCTTTGGCTCCAGTTGGCAATCTCTCTCTGCAATCTGCCCTTCTCTCTGTCAAATGTGTGTCCTTGAATGCCGATGACAGAATATGATGAAATCTGCCAGTTGTTCTTGTTGTGCTTTGCCTCAGGCTACATGTCTAATTAATCATGACCACCCAGGGTAACTCTCCGCTGAATTTTGAAGTCTTTGTTTCAGCATGCAAGCTGGTGAAGAGTATTCTGTTAGAGGGTACCTTTACATTTTGAATGTCAGGTCTGTCTCTCTGCCAAATGTCTGTTATGTTGTGGTTTAGTATTCGGGTTCAGTACATTTAAAAGTAGAATTTAGAGAGAACATACCTGTGTGAGGGCTGGAGGATCATCTGGGTTTGTTATTTTGAAACTGGGATAGAAAAATGTCCAGAAGTTCTGGAATCTGCATCTACATCTGCTTTCAAATCTAAGATGATAGACAACCATGCAGATGTAGGGAAATACACACATCCAGGAAGGTATTATGGTTTTGTACAAGGATGGATTGTGTGACAACTATAAGTGAAATGCTATCGGATGTTAAAGGATAAATATGTGCAACAAGGAGAGATTGTCAATGGGGCAAAGTGGCAAAGTGGCCATCTGGGTCAGCCCCCCACCCACAGGGGGTTATAGAATCCTGGTGGCCCGTAGCTCAGAGTTCACTGTGTAACATTTAGTTTGTGGCAGTTTGATTCATTATAAATACACAGTTCTAAAGCACAACAGGACATGACAAAGATCTTAAGATGGTTTATTTATATCTGCTTAAAGTAGCTATAATCAATACTTCCATATTAATTATGGATCACATGATCACGTGTATGTGAAAGGTTTTGCTCATAGTGACAAATTAGGGAGGAAATCACCCGACTCTCCAGTTACCCTCTGTGGAGAGTGGTTCTTTTTAGCATCTTTCGGTTCATTGCTTTGATTTTATGGCCTGCAACTTTACTGTTTGACTTAAATCTCACCACTCTCATCAACCGTGTTTCCAGTAGCAACAGGCAGCAGTTTGTGGTGGAAAAAAAGCTTTTAAAAAGCAAACAGCAGACAGATAAAGTTAGCAAGTAACTAGGGAAGGTACTGGAGCATTTAGCAGCTAAAGAGACAGGGATTTGTAGAGACCAAACCAGAGCTGAAAGGAGAGAAGTGGAACTTAGATTAATACAAATGTCACTCCGTATCTGCTACATGCTTAAACAGGCAGCTGTTTTCAAGCACGGTGGCCATACCAACTTTCTTATATATATATATGTATATGTTGCGTTCAGAGCTTGTTTCTGCTGCCAAGTGGCCAAAAATCTTTAAGTCTGCTTTGACTTTTTTTTACAGTTAAAACCAATCCTGATGTTTTCCGTGTTTCAGTGTTTTAGGTTAAATTGGTGCTCTCTGTTGCCTAAACACAATCATAAAAACATTAATTAGTTACAAGGAATGGATATTAGAGGGAAAACAATTTGTGTTAACAGTGAATTTGTTGCAGATTCAAAACATATTTGCAGTGAGTCTCTTAAGACTAGCACCACAGAGCCTGACCCTTGTGGTTTTGTGATATCATTATTTTTGTTCCTCCAGAATTTGAGGTCAAATGATGCTGAACTGTGACAACAATGTCTTGTTTGGAGAGTTTTAACTGTGGTCCCACACCTACAGATTATGCATCAGATTTTGGAGCATCTGTGATTGTTGTCCAAATCGGAAATGAGGAGAAAAACAGTTATGGTAGATTCAAGTAAATCAGCATGAATAACACATATGTAGACAGTATCCTGTAAATACTGTACACAGTTAGAGATAGTTGCAAATGTTCACTGGCTGGCAGCCTTTGCAACTGTCAATTTCTTCATCTGATTTTACAAGTGCGACTGGCTGTCGAACCACGCCGAACACCCCCCTTCCACCACCAGTTTTAAACCCACAGTTTTACAGTGAGGGAATCCAATTACAGCCAGCACCTTGAAAGACAGGGAGGAAGAGAGAAAGATAGACAGAGGAGGGACTGAAGAAGAAGGAAAAAATCAATGACAATCCAACTGAGGTGGAACTAAGCTTGACAGCGCAGCTCCTTTCTCTGCTTCACACTCGTTTTGTTTTTCCTGGAGCGATAAAAGTGTATGACTGTCTGGGTGTTTATTTCACATGAACTCACCACATTAACCTCCAACACTCTCAAGGATTTTCAGTTTCTTTATTCATTCTTTTTGTTTTATCCCTCTTCCCCTACTTCTGTTCTTGGTTCGGTCTCCCTTTCCAGCCTCTCATTCACTCTCTGTGTCTCCTCTCTCTCATGTGTTTGAGTTTGTGGCTGCTGGCCTGTACAGTATGTGTCAGTTTCCACCATCCCCACATATGATTCACATCAAGGTATCAAGATTTATTATCACTGTCATTTTACAACACAGGGTTTCACAATAAAATTTAAGATATAGCCCCTTCATGCTAAACACACACAATATGTTTGCAAACATTTAAATTAAAATCAGTCAGAAACACCTATAATAGAAATAAAATAAAATTATACGTACAGTTACATCTATACATCTGTACAGCCAGAGAGTATGTGCAGTGTGTCAGTGTAAAGTTCCATGTCACTTATTATGGGGTAGTGCAGAGGATGAGGTGAGGAGTCTCCAGCCTGAGGAAAGAAGCTGCTCTGCAGTCTGGGGGTAAATCAGTGGATACTTCTGTATCGATTGGCGGATGGCAGCAGGGTGAACAGGCTGTGGCTGGGCTGGGCTTTGTCTTTTAATACCGTCTGAGCTCTCACCTCACTGATATCACTGAGGCTTGGTAGATGGTACCAGTGATGTTCTGGTTGGTTTTAATGCCCCACTGCTGAGCCCTCCTGTCCCGGGTCGTGCACAACCCTCGCCAGTTTGTAATGTTTCCAGTCAGTACGCGTTCTATTGCTCTTCGGTAGAGCCAGAACTGGCTATAGGAATTTTGCCCTCTTAAGTTTCCTAGAGAAGTAGCTTTCTTCACCAGGGTGGAGATGTTTGATGTCCATGAAAGGATCTCTGTGATGCTGATTCCCAGGAACCTAAAACTGTTCACCTGCTCTGCCTCAGCTCCACTGATGTAGACAGGGGTTTGCCTCCTTTTTCCTCAAATCAATGATCAACTCCTTGGTGTAGTTGAGGTTGTTTTGTGTGCACCACTATGTAAGATTGTTGAGTTCCTCTCAATATGAAGTCCCACCATTGTTTAAATCTGGTGGTGTCATCCAAAACCTCTCAACAGACTTTTCTTCATGTGAGGATAGCGGTCATGGGAACACACAGGCCTGGCAGGCTCCAGTCTGAACTGTCTGTGGTCTGTTTGTGAGGAAGTCCAATATCCAGTTGCAAAATTCTTTTAACAAATTGTCCAAAGGATTATCTTCTGAAGAAAGTATTGAATCCTTGACTCTATCAGATCTTTCTGAGGATATGTCAGTCGGTGAGCTAAGATGCAACTGCATCAGAATTTAGAGTAATGACAGCAGCTCAGTTCTGCTCGTTGTTTTGAGAAAGTTCACACTCCAGCAACTGAAGCCAAACATGCATTAGATACCATTACATTTGCCAAACTCATGGCTTATTCTTCATATCCTCAAAGCCTTATCTCTTGTAAAAATGAGGCACACTGTTTGAAAATTTCCGTATATTTAGCCTCAGTATTTTAGCATTATATCCTTCATTCCTTTCCTTGCCTTCTCTCCTCATATCTAAGTCCCTCCCACCTGAGATGTGAACAGAGGTGGTGAAAGAGAGAGTCGAGGCAACATGTATTTAACAAAATGATCGAGTGATATATATTCTATACAAACACACTCATGTCTGTATTTTTCCTATCTATCTATCTATCTATCTATCTATCTATCTATACATACAATATAAATGACATGATTGATAATCCATTTCTCAGTGAAGACAGCTATAGTGTGTCCACCCTATGGCAGTGGCATCAGCTGCAGCATCTGTCAACATAATGACCCACAGAAACATCTTAAGGTTGCACTGAACGTTAATAGCATATGTCGAAAGCAACAGTCACAGACTACAGAATCATGCAGGACTTAGAGTTACTCACTCCCAGGCTTTTTTGGCTGTGTGCCTTTTGCCTGTACACAGGTGATCATTTTCAGCCCTCGGCCTGGCAAGGGTGAGCATCTCATCATCAGTCCCTGATAGAAATAAGTGAAACTGATCAAATGTAGCCTACAGCCTTAATTGCAAATGTCATCACAGGACTTTGCAGGCTACAGAGCCTAATGGGCAACTGACTAATACATGACAACATGAAATAAAGCAAATTAGTGCTGAATGCAAGCGAATGTTCTTGTTGATAAAGTGATGTTAGCAGCTGTTTGCACTTGTGAACATCATGTCATGACTGCAGCATTGAAGTGGATGTAGCCTGTATTTAATGACAAAAACACAAGTAATATCAAGGTGAAATGTCTTTAAGGAAGTTAGAACAGCACCTGATGAGGAGCTACACAAGCACTGAATAGCAGAAAGTTTGATCACCCATTTGGTCATCCTAAATTTGAAACAGCTTCTGAATACAAAATGAACACATGAAATTTGCAGGTCACAGGAAGGAGGGCAGAGGAGATGAGGAGGCCCAAAATAGAGAAATGAGAAGAGCTAATAAGTCTGCCACCGTCATCGCTGTAAACTCTTCATGTGTTGTGCAAGAATGGAAAACTTGGCAGGCATAGCAACAGTAACTAAGGCAGGCAGGGCTTCGTGAAGGGTCAATTAAGCTTTACCTTCATAGGAAATAAGAGGCCTGGCTCAAACATGAAAAACCAGAACGAATATACACATTTGGACAGCGGTGACCAAATACTCCTTTACAAATGTGCAAGAAATGTGCATTCATTTTAAGGAATCTAAATAAGACCTTATCTGGTCTGAAATAAAAAAAAAAAATTCAACCTTTGATTTGAAAATCCTCACCACTTTCTGCCATCTTCTGTCAAATTACACCTTTAAATATACATGTGTGTCCTTTCCAGAGAAGTATGTTGTTTCAAGTATTGTCGTCTATACTGTGAAGAATAGTGCTGTGGCTTTCTTTCATGCTGGTTTTGAAGTGTCGTCACCTCCTTGTTCTCTTAGCTCTTACTTTTATCAGTTGTCACAGCGGCTCTCTATGGAGCTACTGTCTAGCCTATAAACAATACATTAATGCTTTCAGCCACTGCTAGCATCGCTTTGTCAAAAGAATCACTCAAAGGGTGTTTTTCAGTCTTTTAGGTGAGATTTAATGGTGTGAGAGTTTAGAGTGGATAAAATAAACAAGTCTTTTCAAGGTGCACTTGTAGCACTTTATTCAAGGAATAAGGATAATTGTAATGCCTGAGTAATAAATCACTTCAAGAGGAGGGAAAGTTGCATTAGGTATACATTAGCATTTAGTGGTCCAATCAGGCTTTTCATTTTGGACAGTAAAAGATCAGATCAGATATCAGGGAGTTTTTATGAGTTTCTTGTCTTTTCTCCCCAGAGGTCAAGCATGGTATGAATCATGATTTGAGCATGAATCTGGGGTGGGAAGAGAGATATATGAAGATTTTAAATAAAATGGGATCAAAATGTAGTCCAGTATGTAATACAGTACCTACAGTTAAGGTAAATAGTTGGCACAAAAGAGGGCACCGAATGAAGTGCATCATATAATTATACAAAGCAGCTAATGAGGATGCTATGAAGCACACAGGAGTGTCAATAATCACCATATTAGATAGATGGATGGATAGATATACTTTATTTATCCCAAGCTGGGAAATTGCAGTGCAGCAGCAGCATTACACACAGTGAAATAAGTGAAACATTGTGAAATAAGACTATAAAGAACAAACTATACATAATAAAATATCAAATTAGCCGAGCAGTAAAAAAAATATATACGTAATAATAAAATAGCAAAATAGCAAACAGTAGTAATGAAAAAGTATTGCACAAAAAAGAATATCTACAGCAAATGGCAGTGTGTAAAAAATAAAGTGTACCCCCTCCCCTTTGATCTGTAGTGGCTGTGAAGGCGTCTTCTTCCTCCCGAAGTCGATCACCATCTCTCTGGTATTAGCTTTAGAAACTGGTTACGAGTTGACTTGCATGACTCTTAAGAACACAAAATTAACTTTTCCAACAATGTTTCCCACAGAAAAGTTGTTTTTGCCATAACTTTGACCCCTGTCTATACCACATTCCTGTCAGATGTGTGCTATGGAGACTAACCGGTTTGGGTCAAAGTTTGGCTGAAAACCTGCTGGAAAATCAACGCCCCTGCTCTATGCAATGTCAAACTTGTAAGCAGTCTCAGTGAGGCCGCTAGGTCTTTTCATCAGCGTAAGATAACCAGACCAAACAAGAAAACAGACCAGACTTCATTTAACATGCACCAAAAGGTTAAGGTGTAAACACACCCTAACAATGACTGTGATGATGATTGCCCCCCTACAAACAGGCTGTTCTGTTTTGTGTGTTGATGACATTGCTAAGATGGCTTTGTTTAAATGTAGATCTGGGGTGGTAAACATGGAGACGGTGACTGACACAGATCAGACACAGTGAGTAAGTTCACTCAGGAAACATGACGTCATCCATGACTCCTTTCAGGAAAGAATACGACCCCGATCGCTGAAAGGTATCAGCACTCAGTATTTGTATTTGTACTGCACCACACACATTAGGCCCACTGTTCAGAACACAATGCTGAAATCCTGGACACGGATCCAGTCCTGACCCAACATTTTACAGACTCTCCATTCTTGGTATATAAAAGGAAACCTAATCTATGCAATAAATTGGTAAGAGCCATTATATCGCCTGATCTTAAACAGACTCTCCAGGCTCTCCTTAATCACAGAAACTACCCCTGTGGAGACTGTGCACAAAGCCATGATTGAAAAAGTAGAGACAGCCAAGCTAGGACATGGGGGACAAATCAAATGCAACACAAAGAAGGTTATTTACCTATTTAATCTGCTGGGGTCGTATTCATAAAGCTTTCTAGTACAAAAAGTTCATCCCAGTGACAAAAATCCAAGAAAATTCTCAGATTTTTGGCGTTTTCTAAGATTTTGCCCCTACAATAAAGACTATGGCCTGGTAAAGATAAAAGTTATCATCATCACAAAACATTTTAGCCCTTAAAAGAGCTCCTAATGTGAAGATGACAGTTAGTTAATGAAATGCCATAGATTGGATAATGTATGTGGTGTATCAGGTGTGTGTTGTCTATTGTTTGTCTTCAATCTCATTATATGTGCACTTCTACCCAACACATTAATGCAATAATGCCGGCAACCACAGAAACTGATGAAAGCTGAGGCATTTTCTCCCATTAGTTGTCCTAACAAAAACATTACCAGGATGGTAAATTAACATAAGCAAATAAATATAAGCATATAACTAACTATATAGCATGTGAACAGGTTACTACGCATGTAGGCCTGTGTTTTCAGACATTTTAAAGTATGGACTCTCACATTGTTCGCCAATATGACCTCTGTAGTCCAGTTTCTTCCCATCCAAGACACTGATCAGTTAGTTCTCTCCAGATGCAGCCAAGAGACTCTAGCAGAGAGATCTGAGAACACTGCAACCTCTTCAGGAGGGATTTTACATGACAGTCTTAGAGTGAAAAATTACACTGAGCATTTTCTTTGTTTCATAATGCTTTCTGTGCTTCCTCACTCATATTTGTAGTTGATGAGGTATCATTTAGAACTGCATTTGGTCCCAAAAGAAAGATTTTGTCACACAAATGATTTCCAGACTAACAACTATGGAATGTCATCCAACAATACTGATCTCTGCCCATTAGACAGCACTCCAAACACTCCACATTATTGGATATATACAAGGCTGTGAAGATGGCTCTTTGAGACAGAGATAAAAAGACCGTGCTATGTAAATTGAGGTCAGCGGTCGGCTAAAGGACAGCACCAGTATAGCTGGCAGGGGTGGATGAATGTCAGTATACAGGCTTGAACCAAAGATCCCGCAGTCAGTGGGTGATGCAGTTAGAAGTTAATATCAATGCAGGATAACAGTTTATGTTCATTGTATGCATGAATGGAACATGTTTGCTACACTTTAATGTTCACTTTACAAAGGGCTCTAAAACTATTGTCATTGTCCTTCTTGCTCAAGACGCACTTTAACGCTAACATGCATCAGTGAGGCTACCATTGACTGAACGTCCTCTCTCTCTCTCTCTCTCTCTCTGTGTGTGTGTGTGTGTCTTCTTTTGCATTTACAGAAAAAATATCATGACTAAATCTCTTTACAGTATATTGTAATGTTCATATATGAAGCACAATCTAACAGTATGAGGTCAAAGCACGGGGCTGGCCAAAGCTCCATCCATCCATCCATTTTCTTCCCCTTATCCGGGGCCGGGTCGCGGGGGCAGCAGTCTAAGCAGGAAAGCCCAGACTTCCCTCTCCCCAGACACTTCCTCCAGCTCTTCCGAGAGGACCCCAAGGCGTTCCCAGGCCAGCCGAGTGACATAGTCCCTCCAGCGTGTCCTGGGTCTTCCCCGGGGCCTCTTCCCGGTGGGACATGCCCGGAACACCCTCCCAGGAAGACCAGGAGGCATCCGGTAAAGATGCCTGAGCCACCTCAGCTGGCTCCTCTCGACGTGGAGGAGCAGCAGGTCTACTCTGAGCTCCTCCCGAGTGACAGAGCTCCTAACCATATCTCTAAGGGAGCGCCCCGCCACCCTGCGGAGGAAACTCATTTCAGCCGCTTGTATCCGAGATCTTGTTCTTGCGGTCATGACGCAAAGTTCATGACCATAGGTGAGGGTAGGAACGTAGATTGACCGGTAAATCGAGAGCTTTGCCTTTCGGCTCAGCTCCTTCTTCACCACAACGGACCGGTACAACGACCGCATTACTGCAGCTGCCGCACCGATCCGCCTGTCAATCTCACGCTCCATCCTTCCCTCACTCGTGAACAAGACCCCAAGATACTTAAACTCCTCCACTTGAAGCAGGATCTCTCCTCCAACCCGGAGGGGTCAAGCCACCCTTTTCCGGTAAAGAACCATGGCCTCGGACTTGGAGGTGCTGATTCTCATCCCAGCCGCTTCGCACTCGGCTGCAAACCGCCCCAACACATGCTGGAGGTCCTGGTTCGAAGAAGCCAACAGGACAACATCATCCGCAAAAAGCAGAGATGAAATCCTGTGGTTCCCAAACCAGACTCCCTCCGGCCCTTGGCTGCGCCTAGAAATTTTGTCCATAAAAATAACGAACATAACCGGTGACAAAGGGCAGCCCTGCCGGAGTCCAACATGCACTGGAAACAGGTCTGACTTACTGCCGGCAATGCGAACCAAGCTCCTGCTCTGGTCATACAGAGACCGGACGGCCCGTACTAGAGGGCCCCGGACTCCATACTCCCGAAGCACCTCCGACAGAATGCCACGAGGGACACGGTCGAATGCATTCTCCAAATCCACAAAACACACGTGGACTGGTTGGGCAAACTCCCATGAACCCTCGAGCACCCTGCGGACGGTATAGAGCTGGCCCAGTGTTCCACGACCAGGACGAAAACTGAAAAATTGTTCCTCCTGAATCCAAGGTTCGACTATCGGCCAAATTCTCCTCTCCAGTACCCTGGAATAGACTTTACCAGGAAGGCTGAGGAGTGTGATCCCCCTATAGTTGGAGCACACCCTCCGGTCCCCCTTAGAGGGACCACCATCCCGGTCTGCCAGTCCAGGGGCACTGTCCCAAACTGCCACGCGATGTTGCAGAGGCGTGTCAGCCAAGACAGCCCCACAACATCCAGAGACTTGAGGTACTCAGGGCGGATCTCATCCACCCCTGGTGCCTTGCCACCGAGGAGCTTTCGAACTACCTCGGTGACCTCAGCCTGAGTAATGGATGAGCCATCCTCTGGGTCACCAGCCCCTGCTCCCTCTACGGAAGGCGTGGCAATGGGATTGAGGAGATCCTCAAAGTATTCTTTCCACCGCCCGACAATATCCCCAGTCGAAGTCAACAGCTCCCCACCTCCACTGTAAACAGTGTTGGCAGGGTACTGCTTCCCCCTTCTGAGGCGCCGAACGGTTTGCCAGAATATCCTTGAGGCCGACCGATAATCCTCCTCCATAGCCTCCCCGAACTTTTCCCATACCCGAGTTTTTGCTTCCACAACTGCCCAGGCTGCAGCACGCTTGGCCTGCCGGTACCTGTCAGCTGCCTCAGGAGTCGCACAAACCAACCACGCTCGATAGGACTCCTTCTTCAGCTTGCGGTGTCCACCACCGGGTTCGGGGATTGCCGCCACGACAGGCACCAGAGACCTCAACAATGGAGGTGGAGAACACGGTCCATTCGGACTCAATGTCTCCAACCTCCCTCGGGATCTGGTCAAAGCTCTCCCGGAGGTGCGAGTTGAAAAAACCCTCTGACAGAGGGTTCCGCCAGACGTTCCCAACAGACCCTCACTAACCGTTTGGGCCTGCCAAGTCTGTCCAGCTTCCTCCTCCGCCAGCGGATCCAACTCACCACCAGGTGGTGATCAGTTAACAGCTCAGCCCCTCTCTACCCGAGTACCCAAGACATACGGCCGAAGGTCAGATGACATGACCACAAAGTCGATCATTGACCTCCGGCCTAGAGTGTCCTGGTGCCACATGCACTGATGAACACCCTTATGCTTGAACATGGTGTTCGTTATGGACAAACTGTGACTAGCACAGAAGTCCAATAACAGAACACCGCTCGGGTTCAGATCGGGGAGGCCGTTCCTCCCAATCACGCACTGTCACTGCCCACGTGAGCATTGAAGTCCCCCGGTAGAACAATGGACAACAATGGCAGCGACCCTCTCGTTCACCGGGGAAAACTCCAACACATGGCGGCTAAGGTGGGGAGCTATAAGCAAGCCCACACCAGCCCACCGCCTCTCACCGCGGGCAACTCCAGAGTAGAAGAGAGTCCAGCCTCTCTCAAGGAGTTGGGTTCCAGAACCCAGACTGTGCGTGGAGGTGAGCCCGACTATCTCTAGCCGGTACCACTCAACCTCCTGCAGTAGCTCGGGCTCCATCCCCCCCAGTGAGGTGACATTCTATGTCCCCATTGCCAGATTCTGAGTCCAGGGATTGGGCCGTCGGGGCCCCCGCCCACGACTGCCACCCAAATCCCACCGCATCGGCCCCTTCTGATTCCTCCTGCGGGTGATGGGCCTACTGGGCCCACGTCGCTCCTTCGACAGGAAAGGTAAAGGAAATAAACTTTTCTTAGTCTCTCTGTGTTGGTCCCGTGGCTACGGAGGCATTGACCAGAACACAAGAGTCAAGTGTATCATTCAAAAAGAGGAAGAGGCAACAACAGATGCTAAGATAAGATGCAATTAATTGCAAGCAGCACGCAATGCAAGAGCAGTTATGAACAAAGATGGAGCCAACAGAATGTGTGGTCACCTCTGGCAATTTGGCTATCAATTAACATTTCTCAAAGAACACCTCCACCCACAACTGCCAATGTGATCGAACTGTTTATTTTTGCAGCAGATTCACCCATCCACCATCATCCTCATCATCATCTCAGCACACGCTGGCCAAGATGCATTTAACCACACAGAGAGTTCTACATCACTAAGCACTGAGCCAGCATGCTAAATGTAAAGTATTTGACCCTATATACTCTCATTAAATATCACTCAACAATGCTGAACAGATCCCGAAAGATCATTAATGCAGTAAACTCGAAATGTGTGGAGGCGCAGTCATCAGGCTGGACACTGCGCCCTCTAGTTCATTCTCTAACCCCTCATTGATATACACCATTCCTAGCACATAAATGTTGTCATTGGGAGCTGTTTTGTGATGTTTTCAAAAATGGCCATTTTCATTCAGCTATTAAATTTGATCATTCATCAAGTCACATCCATGATAGCATTTTTGTCAAATGCTGATTAAAATGCCCAGCAAGAGAAAAGGAGAGGAAGCAGAAGAAAGCACAAGCCTAATATCAAGGCACAGAGAAGGTCTGTACTGAGAAAGATGAAATGAGAGCCAGATAAGCGCTACAAAGGGCTCTAAGTACAAAGTGAATGGAACTCTGGTATCTTTGATCCTGGCTATCTCTCTCTTTGTTTTAAAGCTTTAGCTCTCCAAAACCCTTCATCCTGGCCCTGTGAAGTACAGAGCAGAGTGCTTGATTTGGCCTGCTGCTTAGCACCACATATCCATGGCTAATGGCACTGTGCCATACTGAGTGCAGGTGGATGCTGTGGAGTCTTTATGTCCATTATGTAAGTGTGTGTGTGTGTGTGTGTGTGTGTGTGTGCTTCCATTTAGCAATATTTTTGCATGTAGCATTTATGTTTTTTTTCCACTGGTAGCATGTAGTGTCACTGTGCATGGGATTTTAATGCGTTTACAGCACCTGTTTTGACAACCTCGGTTTTGTTTGTAGTGAGACGGCCGCTGTGAACTTTGGTGAAGTCCATGCTTTGAATTCAGCTGTCCATTCTTAGACCTGCAGGGCGGAGGTGGTGGGGGTGCACTGACATGCATTCTTTTGCTGCCACAGCGTTGCCAGTGGCACCCACCACTCAACTTTTCAGCATTTTTAAAATCTCTTTGCTAATCCAAAGGCTAATTTTCCACACTGTTGGGGCATGGCCTATGTCCGATGTGTAGTGTGTGCATGGTAAAAACTCTGAATAAGCAGTGCTTTAAACCTGCAATAACTGTTTGTTTGTTTGTTTGTTTGGCCACTTGGGAGCAGCAGTAAAAAAAACTGCTGTTAGTTACACATCCAGTAGCTTTGGAGCAATATTATCGTTTATTTGGAGTCATGTTTGTGTGCGGGTAGCGAATGTTCGTGCCATATTTACTCTCTTTTAGCTCTGTTTTTGGTCTCCACCAACTCCTGAGAGAAATATCTTGTTGGTCTCTCTTTTAGCTCTGTTTTTGGTCTCCACCAACTCCTGAGAGAAATATCTGAGTCTTTCGCTGCTAAATGCTCCACTATTTTCTCCAGCTAGTTGCTAGCTGTGTATATTTGCTGCAGAGCAAGTAGTGTACAGTGGATTTTTGGGTCTGAAAAATGACACCACGAATGAAGTGAAAGTAAACCACATTCACACTGTCGGTGAAAATATCTTCACTGACATTATTCTAAAAAATCTTCATTTCTAACGGCTTTAAATAACACGATGTTAGAGCTGATGCAACTTCTGTTCTGAATCCTGTTCCTTCTGTGCTTTTCAGCTTCCCTGATCTTTAACACTAATATACAGGCACACAGTGACTTTTGAGAGGAGGAAACATCCTCCTGTTTTTTGGCTGTTGTTTTAACAAGCCATCTCAAAATACTTCTACCTTGTCCAATATCAACTGCCTATATAGATCCAAAGTCCTGAAGTCACCACTGGATTAGCTGACGTTCTTCTGTTTCTAACGATTTCAACAATCATGTTCCTTGGGTTGACTGTCCATTTTGTAAGATAAATGAATATTCCAGCTCTTAGAAGTTGAAATCTTTATACTTTTGACGTAATTTGGTCACATCACCTTTATCCAAATATTAAATACATTCAGCTTCAGTAATTTAAAAAAAAAGTGTGAAGAAGGGCCCACCACTCATCTTTTAACCACATTTTGTGTTCCTCATTGTGGTCTTGATTTTAAATCACTCATCACTACAAGTATTTGCACTGAAACAGCTTGACCACAGAGGCTGGCAGTTGCAGAAATCTCTTGGGTTCAAATAGCACTTGAAGCCGTGGTTTGTGAGCGCGCACCACAGATGGAACCATGTGTTTGAGTTGAATTCTTCTGTAGATGGTGAGGCCTCTTTTTGGGGAACGCTGCACATATTCAGCTTGACATCCACAACAGGGGCATATTTTGAGGCAGCTGTTGCGCTCAATAATTCACATATTTATTCAGAGGCAGCACACAAAAAGGCTTCATAAAACTTTCTGCTTGTGCTGTCTTGGAATGCATAAATATGTGAATTATTAAGTAAAACCTCTACTCCCCATATGTGCCCACACTGCGGCTGCCATATTGACTGAGATTGTTGGTTAGGTGCATCCCACATTTTATCTGCTTTTCCTGGCTGAGGCATTAAACAATTTCCTCTAAATTGCAAGTTTTTTTTCTCCCAGTAACCTGAAAGCTGCACACACAGCTTGTTTACTGAGTCACAAACTTTTGAGGATCAATTTCTGTGCAACATAATGCAAAACACCCTGTAATCAGAGCTCTGCTTAGTTCATACTCAATTCTCAGAGGGCTCAGCTGTGTTTGTTTCCAGCCAGCAAATGCACAACACACGCTGTATGTTCTAAATGTGGTGACATCTATATTTCTATAGGGTGCACTAACTGATGTCATGCATTTATAGCAACATTCATGGCTTTCAGGGTAACTTTATTTGTTCCAATTTCACTGATCATCTTTTTTATCTACCAGACAGAAGTTAAATAATAAAATATGACATATTACCAAGCTGCGATGTGCAGATATGGGAGAGGGAGAGTTTTAAGCTTTTGAGACCAACTTGCAACTTCCAGATTTCTTGAATACATATCTATATGAAAAACTTTTTGACATTTTTGCCGAAATATCCTGACAGATAATCTGCTAGCTCCTCCTCGCACTCCTAATGGCATTCGTAAGAATCCACCATGCCTGAACAAAAACAACCAATCAGAGTCAATTGCTTGTTGAATCTTATTCCCATGTTGTCAAATACCAACATTTTTAGATGGCGTGTTATTTATTGTTATTGTGTTATTGTTTACATTTTAAAACGCGTGTTAAAACGACAGTTAGTGAGTATGTTACACCCAGCGATGTGATGTAGAGAGAGGGTAAGGATTCATTCTGTCTCTTAATGGCGCTGGTTATACCTTATGAGGCGTCAGCTAATTTGAGTTTTAACGTTACCATTTTGATAATCCAACGTAGCCAGTCCTTTGAAATGCCCTGGGGACCAGCTATAACTTGGGGTAACCGGCTAGCTTCAACATCAATGCTGTCAATAGCAATGACATCATGTCAGCAGTACAGATTTGATTTATTCACTGTTATCTGTGGATGAAAAACTTCTTCCAGTTACATTTCAATGGCACAGCTTTTCTTTTCTCATCAGCATCTCCTGCAAATACTGATAACATTAGTCTATAATTAGAAAATGAATTGCCATATTATTGTGTTTTGACATTTTTGATACACAAGCTGATTGTACATTTTGCTTTTAATGTGTGCAGTTTGTGTTTGGCCTATATTCACTCAGTCAGATATCATTTAACAAAGAAGCGTAAATAACAATGAAGATTATTATCACTGATAATTTGATGATGACTAAATCATTTGAATAATAAATGAATGAGCAAAAACTTTCACTGTCCTTTACATAATTTGTCTTGCATGATGGTTTTTTTTTAGAAAGTAAAAGTGCTAAACATAAAGCAGACACTGCACGCATTAGAGGAATATGTACAACAAATACATGTATTAAAAACACTATTATCTGGTTCCTCCGGGCCAACCATGCAGGATGAGAATGTTACCATACAGTGTGTCTGAAACTACAAAGATACATTGGAGGTGTCAGATATTACTTAAACTGAGTGTTTGAACCTTTGATATTATTATCTGTGTGCTACTTTATTTGACTCCTTAAAGAAATCCTCTACCAAGGCTGCAACACGACTTTGAAGTCACAGTGAGAGATGCTTTGTTTCTGGGACATTACAAAGTTTCCTGAGGTGACAATGAGGTAGTTTTGGGGTGTGTGCAGGCATGGTTACATGACTTTGTGTCAACATCCGGAACTCTGCTGTGTGTGTGTGTCTGTCTGTTTGTGCGTGCGTGCACATGTACACTGTATTTGTGTGCATTCGACAGCAGCACAAAACGTCCTGGCGGCTCGGTGGCCTAGAGAGCATTTAATGTTGTTTCCTGTCAAAAGCTTGACAGGTCACTCCGCTCTTTTCCTGTCTTATAGGAGAATAGAACAAACCGGAATAGGAAAGATAAGAAAAGCGAGGAGGAAACAAGGGGCAAGCTTTTGTTTCATTTTGACTTGGACTCGGGGCTCATTGTGGACCCACCAGAACATAAAGGTTTCTGAACGAGATAATGATTTGAGTTGAAAAGGCAGCAGGCAGGGATTAAAACATACTGTTGCTTCTTGTCTCTCTCACCTCAGGCCACCAGTTTCCTGTCAGAGGCCCAGTTTTCTGCTGAGCTACCAGAGACCCTGGATCCTCTTTTCAAGTTCCATGAGACCATTGCTAAGGTAAGAATACCATAATTTATCCTACTTCTACCAGTAAAACCTCTGAATCACAGCAGCAGTCACGTCTCCCAAGTGATAAAACACTCTAACAATATTAAGCCTCAGATGCTGTCGTATACTCAATTCAAATTACATGAGTACAATACACAGGGTTGGTATTCACTTCCATTAAAGTCACTTTTCTTGATCAGAATTATTCTTTTTTTTTTTGTCACTTTACGCCTGCCATTGATCATTTTCATCATTATGTTCCCTCTTAAAAGTCACAAAAATACTGCCTTAATCGAGTTTTTCTGCATTTTACAAATTGTACCCATAACATATTTTACGAGCCACTGACTGACTGAAACATTTCAGTTCTGGGAGATGGAAAAAACCACTGATATTATGCCTGGATAATTAAAATATTAAATCAGATGATTTAAGTAATTAATGCTTTACTTAATTCACTTTAAGGAACCAAAACATTTTCTTCATATCAACCAAAACACCAGCAACATTTCCATCTTCAGTAACCCCAGAAAGCTTCATGGCAGCTTTCTCAATTACAGTGTCCACTTAGGCTCACAAACCGCTCACTTTTATTTTGAGACCCCTGCACAGGCATAATCACATTTGCTGTTTCTAGGCAACCATAAATCCAGCTGCTGTCAGTCACTCAGCTTGTGTAGCAGATGAAATTAGCAGGCTCATTAGCAAAATCAAACATTAAAAAAAGTCACCATATATTTTAGCTGCATCAGTCAAAGCCTGGTAGTATTTGCTGATATTCACTGGAGATGAAGCTGACTGTGCAGGAACAGTCTCTGCTGTCTTCACTGTCAGTGATGAAGAAAGTCCTGCCTCTGAGGAGAGAGCTACAGAGATCTTGAGCCATTTCACTCAGGGCTGCACATTTTTCAACTGTGATTACGATAAATTTTCAAAATTAGTATGGGGGGAAAAAAAACGTGTATTACCACCATCTGCTTCTTTTACGATTTGTATCTCACATTGTGGCTTTTTAAAACAACCCTCACTGTTATGAGGAAATCTTGTTGCTTATACTGTAAATGTCACCAGCTCCACTGTGGGATAGCTGACACAGTTTACAAATTACATAAGACACAGTGACATTTTCATCATCTTCTATGGAGGCCCAGCTCTAAATGATCACACTTCATTTTGGTGTGTTCTTACCTTGGCTCCTTAAATGTGTGAAATTACACTTAGTTTACAAGTACTGCCCTGGCAGGACAACTACAGTCCCAAAACTCACAAACTAGCTCAACCTGCTACTGTGTATTTTCAACACACACAGGAAACTTTGTTCAATATTGCACAGAGTGGAGGAGAGGACAGATGTGAGCAGGATGTGTAGGAGAGAGGATGACACGTTAGCACGAACGAAGCTCTTCTTCTGCTGAACAGGGCGCCATCTGTGTATCTGGACTCCGGTAGCATTCTGTCTGCTGTGTATGCCTGTTTGATGCACGCGTCATCCAGAGTGCGACTTCAAATGTATAAAAGTGCTCCCAAGCGCGGCTGTGAATGTACTGTAGCAGATGCTATTTACATATGGTCGGCCCAACTCGTCCTCCTGTGTTATGAAATGGTTTAATTTCTTTGAATCTCCATTGCTTTAGCTATTGTTCAGAATGTTTCCAAAGTGTGTGTACCTCTCCACATTTTGAGTTGCACCCTATTGGTGTCCAGGCAGGCTAGTTATGTAATTATGCCTGAACACAGCTCTCCAGCTCCAAAGATCGACCTGCACATCCAGATTGTGGATGCAGGGCAGGTGGAGCAAGTACCTCATTACTGCATCCTGTGATCGCTGCATAGACTATTTTAAATTACTTAAAAAAGTTAAGGAAATAGGGTCAAAGACTATGGAAAAGTTGTGGGAAGGTTTTAAAAATTCATTGGTTAAAGTGTGTGGGAACCCTGTAAATGAGTGTCACACAGTTTGTGTATGTATATATAACTTTCTCCAAGGTTAAGGCTGCATTAAGATGGTATCTGAACAACCGTCCAACCAGTCAGTGTTTGACCGAGTCAGTAACCCTCTGTGTGTGTGTGTGTGTGTGTGTGTGTGTGTGTGTGTGTGTGTGTGTGTGTGTGTGTTTGTGTGTGTGTCTGTGTGTGTGTGTTCACGGTATCATCATTGTATGGCTTTATGTCCACTGTGCAGGCGACCTTGACGTGATTTCTTGGCTAAGAGGCTGATTACTACCAGATTAGGAAACGATCGTGGTCATGGTTAAAGGAAACCAACACTAACTATCAGCAGAAAACAGGAAACAAACATGGACCCAAGTCCTACATTTTGTGAACCACCCAACCACCCTGACCCCCTCACTCCGCAGACTTATTGACTCTATAAAAACGTCAACCAATTTCCTCCTTTGTTCCTAACAAACAACAGCCAAATACACTGCGTGACCACTGCTACCTAACAGAGCTCTTGCAGCTGGGGCAGAGATCAGAGGGTACCTGAGGAGGACCAGTAGTGATATATAACTTGTAGATGCCTCTTTACCCAAGTCATGCTTGAATCTAGTCCTACTTGCAACAACGTGTGTGATCAGACCCCAACGCCGATATGCCAAGATGTCTCTTTTGACAAATGTATCTGTCAGCATCCACAGACAGTGCCATTACAGAAACGAGTCCCATCAATCAGTCTAAGGATATGTGGCGTGTATGTAAAAAAAAAATGAGAAGAGAGGCCTCTCAGATCCCCACAACTCCTGTGTGGCTTGTTGGGAATACAGTCAGTATAGTCAGGGGCATGTCTGCTGGCTAACAGTCTTCTGTGCCACAGCACTGTCAGTCAGAATCACAGAGTGAGTCGAGGATTCCTTCACTGGGTGAGTTATACACACCAGGACACTTCGTCCAAGACACAGATTGTATTCAAACAATGTAGCTGTGCTTTGCTTTCATCAAAAGATTCTCCCAGTCTTAAAGTATCATTTAAAAATCTGTTGATTTGAGTTAGAACTCAGTTTGTTTGGTCTGGCATGGGGCTTCAGAGTCTGACAACTGCGCCCCTCCTCAAAACTTCTATTTGTTTGGCTTGTGATGCTCTCAGTTCCCATAATGCTTTGGGGAATGTAAACAAGACTTGCCATGGATTCAGTGAGTTATGCTGTGGGCTACAACTTAAGCCCTGCTTGTGAGGCTCCATTAAACGTTTGGCATTACCTATTAGTATTTCCTGTTAATTTGCTGTGTACCCATAGATGTACAGACAACTACACAGATACAGAGGAAAACTGTAAAAGGAGTGGAGTATAAGGTTGTGTTTTCTCTAAGAACATTTCTAGACATTTGGATATCAGAGATACCGATTACACTGAGGAGTGTGTGACTCTGAGTTATGAGTCGGAGGAGTGTGATTTTTGATGGGGTGATTACATAATCACAACCACTGCTAATTCAACTGGGTCAAACCGCCAAAAAGAACATCGAGTGCAATGATTAAACCCGAGTCAAATTCAGGTCAGATTCTTTGTATGTGCACACATACTTGGCCAATGAAGCTGATTCTGATTCTGGTTCATGATGCTTCTGCAACGAAAGCAATGGTGTTTCATTCAATAAGTCTTTTTTTCGTGTGTGCCACAGAGCAGTAGAGAGTTCTAGTCAATGTGCTTCTTCTGTACAGCACTAGCATAGATACTTCCCTTCATTCAAGAGCAGACTCGCTTTTCAGGGAAGGAAAACTAAGGGCAACTCCTGGTGGTGATGTCATTCACTCACTAAGGCCAAAGGAGGACACTTTGAGAGGGACCTCATCCCAATGGTAGCTGAACAATCTCCCATAACATTTTCCCGTGTGCATAATACTGTGGATGGTTCTAAGGTTATAGTGTACTTGTAAATATAAGAAATAAGACAGTTCAATGCTGACATTTTACACGTCATTTCACATGTAGACCACAATAACTGAGATGAGTGTTTAGATGTAATGTGCCCTGACTGACTGACATGCTCCTCCGGCAACAAAGATAAAGCACCGAGCACAGTTACTGCAGCAAAGCTGCTTCCCTGTCAGAACGCGTTTTGCCTTATTTAGTTGCAGAGCCTCACGAGCCACAGAGGGAAGAGAGAAACGGGGCTGAGGGTCGTCCTAGTGGAGGTGAAATGAATCCGTGATCCACATGGAGCCATCTTAGATTAAGAGGTTTCATGGCTTGTTTCAGATAGGATTCCTCTATGTCAGCGCTTTACAGCACACTGAAAAGGTCATCACTTCTTTGAGTGTCATTCTTTACTGATCAGATTTTTTTTTTTATTAGTAGTAGTCATTAATTTTCATTCTTAAATGTCTAGATGTTTGTTTGCTGCAGCTACTACATGTAAGACTACCTCTTGTTACATTCTTTCTCCAGATAAGCACATCCTGGCTTCTGCACTGTTGCTACGTGACAAGGCTGCCGTGTGTTGCACTTTAGTTATGCTGAAATCTTTCAGCACCATGGACAGCGGCATTGGGTTTCCACGCTCTCTCTTAAAAGACCATGCGCAGGCATTTGCAGTTATTCTGCTTGATTTGATCTCCACTCAGGCTGAAGTTGGGTGGAGCTATGCTTGGAATAACACGAGGTAACCAAGCGTAATGTGGTTTTAAGAATGATAAACAAGTGAGTTCTCCTTAATGCTCGCAACAAAACAGGAGCAGAAATGTGACGTCTGTACACACAGCTGCATTAATTACTATATTAGCCAGACATAATACGAGTTTCGTAATACATTCCTTGTCATATTCATCGTGTTAGCTGAGGAGTGTGCTTATTTACAGAGATGTGTCCTGTCATCAGTGTAAAAGCTCTGAGGGAAATTCTTAAGCGTCTATGAAAAAGGTTGCAGCCATGGTGGGCAGAGGAGAACAGGCATGTTGTTTGGGCAGGCAGAGCGCCAGATGTTATCTGTGTAGCTTGTAAAATGTTTGGGAGAGAGAGAGAGAGAGAGAGGGGGGCGCAGAATGACAGTTACATAAAAACACAAGGCCGAGAGTACGGTGACACAACGTGTCACGATGAAGGGCAAGTGGGAGGTAGCAGTGATGTTGTTCACTCGCCATGCTAAATATTCCAATTGGGAGGAGGTAAAGAAAGGGAGAAAGCCTTTGTGAGTGTGTGTGTGTGTGAGAGTGTAAGTGTGAGCGTGTGTGACCTCTTTTGTGTGTGTGTGTGAATATATGTTCTGAAATGTCAGGCTGTCTCACTACTTATCAACAACAACTCCCTCCACAGGGGAGACATGGAGGGAGAAAACATACGCACGTATAGTGTAGCCCCCTGCTCCATATAGGTTCCACTGTTTAATATATTCACCTCATAAAGATTTATGTGAGATAAAAAGGCACAAATATAAGTCGACAGAGGATAAAGAGTGTTTTCATCTTTGCAACCATATCACAAGTACCAAAGTGATGCTTTTTGTGTGAAATATAGTCACTCGTTTCACTTGAGAAACAGTCGTCTGTTAAACAAGCTGCATGAACCTGTGAATCCACATAATGTCACTCATTTGAAAAGCTACAGCAGATGTTGGAAAATGCACCGTTTTGCTCAAGGTAATTTTTTCCTCATGCCATCATACTGGATTGAGTTTCAGTTGAACACTAGAACAATTAAGATAACAAAGACCTTGATTGTGCTTACAGGAAAACTACTAGGTGGCACTTACAAACTGAAAGTAATGACAGGATGGAACAAAGTCAACTATAGCATGAGTGTTGCTACAGAGAGCTACAGAGGACCAGTGAGCAGAAAGCTGATGTTGTACTGCTCTCTGCTCCAAGCAAAAAAGTGACCCAAACCTACTCTCCATTCAGGGGCCAGACATATTAGCTTCCAGTGAAAAAATGTTTTCTCCTCATTTCAGAGCTCAATTTCATTAAACTTTGATCCAAAAAAAAATTAAAGGGTGTAAGATGTTGATCCAATTTGACCAAAATTCATTAGATTTTCATTTGTTTTCTTAACTGATTTCAGATAAAGGAGAGAGATGTACAAGTGAGTGGAGGCTAGAGGGAAGCGTAAGCCTTTATATTTTTTACATTCCATTTAAATATTTAACCAGCTTTGACATTATTTATGTATTCAGTTATATATTTGACTCATCTGATCACCCCTCAAACCCACAGGAGGCAGTCCTGTGGGTTTGAGGGCTCTATTCCACTCGTGCAGTTTGGCAAGTAAATTTTATCAAGCCAATTCAGGCCTGACATTTCAGTCAGTGATGTCACAGTAAGCGTGAGAACATTAGCTGCGAGATGTGTCTGACGTGCAGTCTGGAATACAACTGGACATTCTGCTCACCTTGTACCATGGAAACACAGACAATGCAGAGTACCTTATGCAAATGCGGTGCGGATGTTCATTGTTGCCCTTTTTAATGATTTAGAATATGATTTGAAAATGAGTTAAATCTTTTATGGCTGTGGAAAATTGTCCTCTACTGTTTTCTTACTTAATTTTCTTTTCTTACTACCCAGCCTTAGTCTTTGCCAGTGTGTTCTCCTCTTTCTCCCATCGCCTCCTCTCTCTTTCTCTCTCTGTCTCTCCCACACACACACAAACACCCATCCCCTCGCTCTCCCTGGAGTAGTGTATGTGCATTGTTAGTGTTGTAGCTCAGGGACTATGCCTAGGCGCTGCGTCCCTGTACTCATTTGTCAAGTGCGGTTTTGGACGCAGCTCGGTTGGGAGGGTTCAGGGTGGCAGGTGGCAACAGCAGGCATCTCTCTTCATCTCTGTTTCTCTTTTCCTCGCTCTCCTCTTGTCTCCCTAGCTCCCTTGGCCTCACTAACTGTCTCTCAGTGGGCAGTGCTCTCTGTGTAGCTAATTTTTTATGCATGACGTTGTGTTCGAGTCGGCTTCCCCTGACTTGGCAAGGCGAGGCTGGCATTGATCAAGCCAGCGAACGACGGATAGCTCTGGCATGCGCTGGTCCCTGCTGCACACTGCTGGGTATACACATCAGAATCAGGAGTGTATGTGGAACGCAGGCAGTATGCCTGAATGTAAAGTTCCTTGCAAGTGAAGATGATGACATGTCCCAAGCTTATGGAATCAACATTACCCACATACAATATCAGTAAGTCACAATACAGGAAGGCAGGAAGGCAATCGCCTGCTTTGTCACTTAGGTTGTTATATTTTTTTACAGATTCATTAAAGAATTCAGTTTCATTAGAGCAAGCCTGCATTATTTCTTTATTCACCAACTGGAGTCCAACATGCTGCAGGACTTACACAGCACAGGTTTTCCTCCAGGTGTTCTGAAACTGTCCTACAAACATGTCTAACGGAGTGAGTGTTCTAAATACCCATGCTCAAAGGTGTGGGAGGAGACCCAATGAACTGTACAAATCTGAATAACAGCATACACTTTCGGGCATGCTCTCCTGAAATGCGTTAATGATGTTGCATTTGGCTGCGCGTATTAAAAAACAACAGAAATAGTTGTGTGAAGAATAAAAAAAACGAAAGCTTGGGAGGGAAGTCAAAACCTGCATAATTCCTCCCCCCTGCACACCTGACCAATCACTGCAGGAGTTGGAGGTGCTTCTTGGATTGAAAATGTTGGTCACAGATTCCTCAATTTTGACTTGAACTGTTTTAGGAGGGGGTTTCAGACGCTGTTTGAAGCACGTCATGCACAGACATTTACTTTAATGGTGGCTACAGTTTTTCCTATGTTCGCTGTAGCCGCAGTGACTCCTCTGCTTAATTCCCAGCTGCTTCACAGGGAGCATGTCCATGGTCAGTCAGATCCTTAATGTTGCCATTGATACCCTCAAAACAAAAGTTTTGCCATGAAAACACATGGGCAGACCATCACTGCTGTAGAACAGCACTGCGGACTAAAAGACTCGAGGACAAAAGACATATTCTGCTTCAGGACATTATTTTTCGACAGGTATTTTCTCATCCTAAGAGTATGACTATATTTACAAGCAATTTACATGTATCATTGAAACTGACTCCATGTCCTTGTCTTTGAGGGAAGCACAAAGGGAAGCATAGGAGACAGCAAGGGTAGATGGTAATAGAGCAAACAGACTCAGAAATGGACACAGGGACAGATGGAGAATGACAAAGTAGCATATAAGCCTGCAAGTATAGATGAAGTGATGGAAATGAAGACTAAATACCCCAGATCCATCGAGAGAGAGAGAGTGATTGGTATAAACAGGACTGGAAATGAAGAGGGAAACTGAGGAATGGACAATTTAACCAAAGGAAAGAGAGAGAGAGAGAGAGAGAGAGAGAGAGAGAGAGAGGCAAATAAAGAAGTGTTAAGAGCCAGATACAGAAAGGAAAAGGAGGAGAGGTTGAAAAGAATGAAATTGCAAAGGAGGAACAAAAATAACAGAAAGGACAAGAGACTAATGAGAGACGTACTGTATGCTGGGTGGAGATGTATCAGATGCATGATTGGAAGAAGAAGCATATGAGTGATATTTACACACATTTTATCTTCAGTTCATCAGTCTCATCTGTCTTCTTTATTGAGCTCCGTGAATCCTTTACCTCGATTACTCATCACTCTCAAAGAACACAAATGCCGACAGACATGATCAGTAAAGTTTAGAACTTCTGGACACTAATTTATGAAAGATGTTCAACTCGTAAATTTAAACAAGAGTAAAAAGTATAAAGTGATATCATCTAAAAAGTGAGGCTAATTTCAGCTAATACTGGGTAAACAGTGCAGACCTAACTGACTTTTTAAGACCCCTTTTATAAATCCATAGAAAGGCAGATTTTATTTACTTTACTTTTTTTTCTACAAGGTGCAGGTTTTAAGATAAACCAGTAGAGACCAGAGTCATTAAGTCCAACTAAATGGATTGTTTGTAGGATCTGCAACAGAGATTTTTAAGGCTGCACTTGGTTCTCATAACTGAGACCCAACCTGGGACCCCAGATGGGTCCAAATTATATTCTAAAGTCACACAAGGCTCATATTGCTGCAGATCTCAGATCTGTGTTTCAATATGTCTCATACTCAGATTTGCTATCAGCTGCTCTGTAATTTGTATTGCATCACGCTGCTGCCAGTTTAGGTGTTCTGCCGTTCCTTTTTTAGTAGGGTCTGATTATCTCTGGGCCTATTTGTTTGTACCTGCTGAATTTTTTTGTTTAGTTTGTTTTATGTGATTTATGCATGCTGGATTTGGGTAAGTGTTCCATTGATTGATTTCTGATGGGATCCAATATTTTTGAACACTTCTAATCTATTGTTCAAAAGTTCAATCAACAAAAGTTGAGTGTTACTTTTTGTAAAGAGCTCCAATTATATAATTCAAAACTCTCAAAAATGCCAGCTCTAAAACCAGACTGAACATGAAAACTGTCAAAATCTAGTACTGATCTGGCTGTTAGAAAAACATGGCAGTTGCAGTTTCTCAACTGTCCGCTTATTTAACTTGTCTAGATCATTTTGTTTGTCAGAGCTGCCGCCAGGAACTGTGCACCATGAGCATCACCTCTGTCACTGAAAGAGACATTATAGTTTCTTTCCTATGCTTTGGATGCATTCTTAACTTATCTATAACTGCTTACAGCAAATAGATTTCTTGAGGTTTACATTATTTGTCAATTATATTACCCTTATTGTACAACTACAAATATTGCACAAGCCATGTCCAGATAGTAAATGCTTGCTATAAGTGCATCCATTCTCTTACAGTGGAGTCAAGTTCAAGGTGGTTTTCGTGATGTCCTCTGATCCGTCAAAGAGCAGCCCCCAAAACTCAGCAGACTGTAACTTTGCTCTTAACTCCCCACTGATAGTTTGTGCAATGCTCTGCAGTACCGTGCTCCCCCTCCATGTCATTAGACACCCCTGACATTCACTCCTAGCCGCTTCAAAAGAGCAAATTCCTCAGCATAGGAAGACATAGGATGTGCATGTTATGAAATGTGAGGGGGAAAACATCACATAGAGCATGCCGTTGTTCTTCATTCAACATATTTCGCCATTTAGCAAATAGGCAACTCGACAAGGTTATTTGTTAGCAATAGCTTGTGTCACATTAAAGGAGGAGAGAAAACCAAGGTAGATTGGATTTACCTCTGTTGCCTGTCAGGCCTGAGGGGTCTCCTTAGACACTGTGGCCCCTCTGACTGCCCCTAGAGATCAATACCAAACAAACAATTTCGAGGGTCAACATCTATGAATGTGTTTCATGCAGAGAACCAAGGGCTGCTACACTATCAGTCTTAGTAACCACCGTGTTAACCACTTGACCGGCCAGCTTCTGGGATGTAACAGTGGCCATTCAGTATATTCTGTTGGATAAAAGGTAACACTGAATTTGAACAGTTTTCAGCAGAAATACTTTTCACCTTCCATTGCTGAGTCCTTGGAAAGTAAAATCAATGTCTCCTGCTCCATGAAACCACTTTAACCATATTTGTCACCATTCCAGCTGGAGTGTGGGATTTTTACATATAAATTGATATCTGTTAGATGCAAGCCAAATAAGTTCACACAATGCTGTTTAAGCCTCTCACCACCGGGAAAATCTCTGCACTTCTGTCACAGAATAGTGTTTTAAAATCTGGCGTCTGTGGTTACATTCCCATGCCGGCACAACTGAAGTGCAGCGTTTTGGTATGCCAGAGCTGACAGGAAGAGCAGCGTAGCTCTCGAAAGCACAACACTCAGCCACTATGTCAGCCAGTGAATGGTCTATATCCCACCATAGCCACCTGGAGCAGGGTTTGATGTATGTATAGATGTATGTTATACGGCTGTATCATGCTTTCATTATATCTCGGTTATAATGGTTGGCAAACATTCTTTGGCTTTGTGACAAAGAGCATTGACGGGAAGTTTTGCCTTGTCTCTTAGCTGAATAGGAAACTATTCCTGTCTAATCATCATGTTTATGCTTTTTCATTAACTGTAAGAGAGAGTGCTGGTTATGAATAGAGAAGAAGCTTTAATGTCCATGAGCAGACAAAAGGACACAAAGGAAAAGGCACCAGGTGCTAGCTTCTTTATGTTTGATCACGTCATAGATAATGTAACTTGCCATTTTCAGCCTGTTGATTGCTAGCTTGGGGGTCTTTTCCCACAGCAACACAGATTTTGAAAATGGTAACATACAGAGAGCGAAGGGAGAGGAGAAATAGACAACCGATGGCAGGCTAATACCCACAGGCTACATCCGGCACGTCAGACAGCCAGTCTGACAGTCAGTGTCACTGTTGACATTGTCGCTGGTCAGCACAACCAGACACAGCAGCAAAAAGAAGAGGTCCAGTGGGCCACACCGTCACATCCACAGTGGCATTTACAGGAAGTGTCTTTGCTACGTGTGTTACTGAAAAGGAGAAGATTATTGAGTCTTTCTTCAACTTCCCTCATGTTGTCCTTAATATCAATTGTAAACTCATTGCAGAAAACACCAGCAGTCACGGGCGACCAATCACAGCTCCTGCGTATACAGTGTGATATCTCCATCGGCACTGTAGCCCCTTTGTGTAGTTACATTTTTGAGATGGTGAGTAAGTCTGTAGCTTTGTTTAAATGCTCCCTTCAAGAGTCGAACATAATGAAGTGCGTCACAAAAAAATAAGGCAACCTAGGAAGATTACACTATAAAATAGACATAAATTACAATAAGAGTAAAATATAGAATAACAGATGGGTCTTGAGCTGCTTGAGCTACCACAGAATCCACAGATATGAAGTGCAATGGGAGAGAGTTCCAAAGGTTAGGAGTCACCACGTCCCAAGTCTAAAGTGAGGAGCAACAATCAAACCCTGATCAGAGGACCTTACCTGCACACATACCTGCTGGTAATGTAGGGATGCAGTAGGCAGGTGTATGAACATGCAGAGCTCAATAAGTGATCACATAGCACATGAGCCACACTGTATCCTATGAAAATGCTAGAGCAGCTGTGGGACAAGGTCCTGAAGCTACACTGTAGCTGTCAGGCAGAAAAATAAATCCCCTTTAACTCTTTTAACCTTGTACAAACTGGCTACAAAGTCAATCGTAGTTTTGCCATTTAGGGATTACTACCATGCAGGGACCCACCATAAGTGGTTCTGCCACCTGTTATGGGAAGAGCACAACTCACAGAAGGATGACCAGACACCTGCATAATACAGATCTCACAGTCCTTTTTGCCACCACGTAGTCTCTGTCACCCCCCCCCCCCCCCCCCCCCATGTGTATATACAGTACATTTTACAGCCATATAGAAGTAGTCTTCCATATTCACACACACAAACTCCTGCGCATACTTGAAAATGTGAGCACTAATCACAGCCATACTGTGGGACTTCCACTTCAAGCTCGAAGCACTTAAGCTAAATGTGTGGAGAATGGGGAGGTACAGGGAATGTAATTAACTTGCCCACTCCATCGAGACAAGTTATTTTGAGCCTGGTTTGGGGACAGTTTGGTTGAGATGTCTTGAAAAATTCAGTGCTTCTAAGTCATTCAACTTCATCATGATTCTGGACTCTCACCTTTATGAAAACATCCCAAACAGTATGGCCAGTTAATCTTTAGTGCTTTAATGAGCAGAAGGACGTTGGGTGTGTTGCTTCACTTCTCTTAAATTCAAGACCATGGCTATCCCACTGCAATCCCATGGGCAAAGGCATTGTTTAAGTACATTAGCCTACGTTGTAAAACTTATTCTGAACCAAACATCTATGGTGTTTCAATCCAATTCCGCAGTACTTCCTGTAGAGGGGATAATGTATGTGCTGTGTATGTGTTAGAATCCCACATGAAACCAAAAGTCAGTATTGATTTTTAAAGCAGCTTTAAGCCCAAACAATGTTTTGTTTTTTTTTGTAAACCTAACCAAGTAGTTTTGGTTCCTAACCCTGAACAAACTGCCACCGTCACCTGAAATGTTTCAAGCTTTATTTTGAAAGTCTGTCCAGATGTTGCATATTTAATATTACTAATTTGACCATGGATTGAGAACATGTACTTTTCACACATGGTGGATGGGCGAGTCTGTCGGCTTTAGTGTGAGACCAGGCTGCATGGTCAGCTGTCAGTTACAATGGCTTCCAATGGTAACACTTGGTCATCGAGAACAAAAATGTTTGAAATAATGTGTTAAATACAGTACGTGAACAGAAAATATAGATTAAACTGTTGGCACAGAAAATTAAAAAGATAGAAACCATTTTAAAGAATTGCTGAAGATGAATTTACGAATGACACATCCATAAATTCCACCGGGCATGGCTGCATCCTGTTCCGGCCTCAACATGGTTGTGCAGCTACTCTGGGCTGTTCCAGACATCGCTTGTGATTCCACCAGAAGTGCCGCAGCACATTTTAGTCAGAAGTTCATCCTCTCTGGCTGTGTGTTTACACTGCTCACTTGCGAATTTGTTTGCATTTATCTGTCATTTCAGGATGTATCATCTCTCATTGAGCGCAGCATAAGCATAGGACTTTTAGTTTGTCCACTTATATACCAAATATTAACATGCTTCACTGTATATGTATCAATCAGTTCATATGGGATTGCAGAAATATAAAATATGGTTTTGATTTTTTTATATATATATATGTATACTCACCAGTGTACACAGTTTGTTGAGAGAGATCAGCCAGCCAATCAACGAGTGAGTAAGCCAGTGAAGAAGTGTTTGAGTCAGTCCGCCAACCAGCCACACGCTCAGTCTGAGCAGCGCAGTTTACAACAGCGTGCTATAAAACACGAGCAGCTGACAGCCACAGTCACTTCTGCCTGACACACTGTGGAGCTGCTATGACGTTACTACAGCAGCAGTCTGCATCGCTGCAATGACAAGCTCCTTTATCACCTGTTAACAGGAGGTAGAGTTTGTGCGTGTGCACTTTTGAGAAACCAGTGAAGCAAGTACAAGCTGTATGTATGTGTTGGTTAGGTGTGTGTGAGGTCGTGCGACAGAGACAGGCATGAGTGTATATGAGAGCTGACAGAGGCGTCCAGGTTGACAGCCTTTGTAATGGAGGAGAAGGTAATTTGTTAGACGGATCCTCCTCTGTGGCCGCCTGCACGTCTTCCTCTGTTCATCCTTCTCTCCATCGCTCTCCCTCCACCGCGTCTCCTGTAAATCTCTCTCGACCGCTCTTTCTTTCCCACTTATCCTCCATCTCTCAACATCCTTCTTGTCCAATGCACCTCCTCCATCCCTCTTTTCCTCCTCCCTTGCCCAGCTCAGGCCCTCATCCATCAGGCCTAATGATTAAGCTGCTGCCCTGCTCATCTGAGCCCCTGCTTCATATTTCCCAGAGCTGAAAACTGGCTTTAGCGGAGCAGCAGCAGAGCAAACTGAGGCATATCCTCTATATAAGTAGCCTACTCTGATTGAAAAGCACTTATTCAAATTTAGCTCTTTGTCTAAAATTGTATGTATAAAATCAGGGCTGAACCAAAGAGTGATTTCTTATTTTTTTTACATAAGAAAGGGAGAATTTTGTAAAAGCTGTTGGTTTTTACTCAGCTATTATAGGATTTCTTCTTCTGACTGGTATTAATGTTTGTGGTTTGCATGCAGATGGCAAATATTTTGTGCCAAAATTTCAAACTTCAAAAGTGATCATTTGATACCAGTCATTCGTCCAGTAATATGTGCTGAAAAAGCTAGCGTCCAACTGTTTGCTAAATTCATCGGTCGAAGAATGACAACTAATCAACCATAACGAGGCAAAGAGAGTTTGTCAAGCTGTAGATTTCTCACCAAAAAAAGTGGTGTGGGGGGCTGTAGTAAGAGCCATTGCCTTGCCCTTAATCCAGCATTTAAAACCGATATTTCTGTTTCATCATTTCAAACAGTTTTATGAGGATAAATAATATTTCGAAGAGATAGTATCTTTATGTCCAATGACTGTACTTATACTAGCTCCGCCATCCATTTTCATCATCACCCTCTTCTACCAATTGTCTCTCTTGTCAGTCGCTTCTCTCACAATCACCACTGAATCTTAATGTGGAAGTGATGTGTTCATATCCTTCAAGTAATACATAAATAAACTCAGTGCTAAATGTATCTGCCCTTAAGTGTTTTCAGTGATATAATGCAGGAATGTTCACAGCATTTCACTTTAACCTGGCATCTGATTCTCACCACCTGACTGTAGTGACTGGCTTAATGTAGGAATTAGTTAACTCAATCCTGTCTAGTGGTGATTTTAGGTGATTTTCTTGTCTAAATGTAAGGGGGACCTGGACAGTGGTGAGGGTGGTGGGACAGCCTAGAATATTTCCCTTATTTTCAAATTCCAATGTTGACAAGTATGACTTAAGACCCTTTCACAGTTTTAATTTTTTAGTCGGAAACATTAAAATTGTCATGGTTCTGGACATTTACTTTTGCCATTTCCTGTTTTATTTTGTAAGTTTTCCTCATGCTTTTTCCCTCCTGGACTTGTTTATTTTCTCATTTTTGGAAGTCTGCTACATTGAACCTTTCTGTGGTTTTATTCCTCACCTTCCTAACCTGCCTGTAAGTCTTTGGTCTGAGGATAATCATCATAATAAATTTGTTGGACTGCACCAGCCCTGCCCTGTGGTCTGCATTTGGGCTTCCCTGTCTGTCTGTGACACTATTTTTGACAAAAACATCAGTTGGAGCTCTGTGCATGAACGCAATAGCTGAAATAGTTCCCATTGGGGAGTTCAATTAGGGATTAAATAACAAAGCATCAGTGGCAGATGTCTCCATTTTGGTTAGAATGCCATCTGTCCGGCTGCCTCGCCAGGACTCTAGTTCTAGCTCTGAACTGTTGAAACTTGAATGAGAAACAATATTCAAAGCTTGTAGGGCAGCCATTGACTTCATTAAGTACCATTTCCAGGGTCTATTAGGGAAATGGCAACCAGCTTGGCTCCTAGACCCCTTCAAAAATATCATGCATAACATTGGTTGCAACATTTATGATACAAAAACAGTAACTGCTGATTCAGGAGGTTTTTCTTTTTTTTTAGACCAGTTTAAAAATAATTGCAGAGTGAAAAGTAAGTGTTGTAGTGTTGTCTACAGTAGTGCATATCTTTCTTTGCCTGTTTTGCAAAGCATCCTTTTCCACACAACACCATCTGCAGCGACTATTTGCTGAAACACTGTGCTGTGTATCCAAGCACAAAATTAAGGCTTAAGTTATCACCTCAAACTAGAGATACACAAAACTTTTACTTACCAAGGTCTCTCAGCACCTCAACAAGGAGGTTTCAGAATGTCATCATTTCCATGCCTCTCGGCTTCATCGTTCCTGTAGACTGCAATCACTAGCACAGAAAACAGAGAGGAAAGGAGTTCAGTGAAGTATGATGCCAAACAGGTGTTTGTGCCAGCCTTTGAACCATGTGGTTTAAAGTTGAGTTTCAAAATCATTGAACAAGATAAGTGGAAGTGCCAGCTCAGAAATGTTCTTTTGACCTATATATCCATGCAAGTGTAAATGTAGTCCATCTGCCCTACTGACGGTTTTGCAGCTCAAAACTGTATCTCCTGGAGAGCGCCAATAGTCTGAAGATTATTAGACTTCTTGGAAAGTCCATAACAGGTCAACCCATTCTCACTCCCAATTTATGGACGCTTGGTCAGGACCCATTGACATCATTTTTAAGGCACCAGGTAATTCTTTAGCATCACTTTTCAATGTGCAGGGTAGTCTGAAAAGCAAGGAAAGTCCACAAATGAGTAGGTCGGGGTGGTTGAATTTGTCAAGCACAGGACTTTCACCCAGGAGACCGGAGTTTGTGTCCTGTGTCCTTTTACTGATTTTTGCATTATTTACAATCACATCTGGGGATCCCAAGTGCAGCCATGACCCCATTATTTACACCTGGGATCAGCTAAAAGTGCTCCATAACATGGCAGTGCTTCCCAGGGACTAAACTGATGTTCCCCACACCCTGAGGAAGAAAAGATGGGGAAGTCATGCCAGGGCTGAGACACTAAAAACCAGTCCTCCCCTCACTCAACATGGGGAATAAGATTGACAAGCGAGCAGCACTGACTTGGCACCAGCGGGAATACCGGGACAGTAGCATTATGCTGTTCACGGAGACATGGCTAACCGTGCTAATGGATACAAATACTGCGTTGGACCAGTTGATGTGGGCAGACAGGACAAAGGAGCGTGGTAAGGGGAAGGCAGGAGGCAGGAGTTAATGATGGATGTTGTAACTCACATCACTGTTAAAGACAACTCTGCAGCCAGGACAGTGAGCTGTTAGCCGTTAGCACGAGGCCATGTTATCTACCAAGGGAATTTTTGGAATGTTATGGCAATAACGGTGTAAAGCTGGAAGTGAGAACGTGTTGAACAGGCATGTGTTTCACTGAAAGAAATGGCAGACATGACAAACTGACATTCATTCTAACTTTCTTTATATTTGAAGCAGTTGAATCCCGTCGTTGTGCAGCTTAAATCTCTGAAACTCCAGTCTGGTTCCAGTTCTCGGGCTGAGGCTTGCAATGGTGGCAGGACCAAAAGTTTAAAAACCTTTCAATTTATTTCTTCCTCTGAAAAGCTAGAAAACAATATATTGTATATCATATTCAGTTGTTTTGACACTTATCCTTAAAATGAAATATAATTTACATAAAATTCTTACTTTACTGCCAATTATGAGCATATTGCATGTTCTTAACATTAACAGTTTGTATCTACATATGACAAAAAAGACAAAGCTACTGAGAAATATGGTCTAATAACAGGTGGAGCCACAGTGGCAGTTATTTATTGACATATTACTATAATGCAAAAACAATGCATATCATGCATTAATACAAAAAAAAAGGCCTGTGAATTATGCTGTTCATGGTGAATGGTTCAATGGTTTAGACATGGTTTTGTTTGAAAAAGTTGGATGTGAAGCAGAATGCAATCTGCAGAATGAAATTATCTGCAGACCATACAGGTCGACAGCTGTTCCCAGTGGGCTCAATATTAGAAAAGTTTTTCATCAGATCTAAGACAAAACATGTCCATAAGCATCAGAAACAATTGCCCTCTGACTCTGACAGAACTGGATGTTGGCGCTGTCTGTTTCCATTTTCATAATCTGCTTTTCCTTAGCATGCTTGGAAGCATGCACTCATTTTTAGCAGTGACAACAGCTTTAAATGCAATGTGATGCATGGCTGCTTATCACACACTTTAATTAATGTGACAATTCTAATCCATTCTATGCTGGGACAATAAAGTCATAATAATATTATTGTGCGTGTCCCCAGTAATGTGCCTGTCACATGACATCTTGACAGCAATACAGCAACAGGAATGCAAATATGTGTAGAAAAAAATGCTGCAACCAACCTGCTGCTGATGTGCATCTTGCTGATGCTGGTGTATAACTGCATGTTTCATCCTTTATCCTACTCTAATGGGAATGTCTATGTAATTCTTCTTCTTGGGTTACCTTCAAGACAGACAAAACTGTCCATCTCTTGTACCACAAGCCATTTTTTAGCAAGAAACACACCATACACAATTTTACTAGACCCAAGAGTGAGAAGTGGCTAACAGTAATGATTTGTCACCATTACTCAAGATTGGTGTAACAGGAACAGTTTATCGACAGTTTAATGTTAACTTTGTTGTGAGTTAACGCTGTGCCACATGTTGACTCATTTTAAAGTGAACCTAAATAAATAATCAAAACACATTATTAGGAAACTATTTTTAACTATTTAATATTTTTGATTGCAAGAAGGGATGACTACATGTGATTTCTGCTGGACTTCAAATTTGTAGCTGTAGTGAAACCTGCACATCTGAATACACACAGCTGGGTGTGCCGGCCGGTGTACACACAATGATCTGTAGCATAGTGCATTGTGAAGTTCTGCAGTGCACGGGGTGTGGAGCATGCAGCAACTGCTAGATGGTACAGCGCACAAATCGCTTTTATCCTAGTGAAGTTACTCTTCAAGATTTACTGGTGAGTGAGCCCATAAGGCCGTTCTTTACTGCATTTGAAGCTCTGGAAAGTGAGACACCTTAACTGACCAACTGCTCGTCACTTCCCCTGGATTCTTGGCTCCAAAGAATCACCAAGTCCTATCTCCATTTTGCTCGTGTTAATTATTTTACAGAGTGGAGAGCTGGGCTGCTTTGATGCCAGAAGATGTCTTTCTTTCTCTCTCTTTGCATGAATACTCTAGTGAGCCCTGTCTTCTCTTACTCCCACTCTGCTCTCTCTCTATTAGTCACTCCCTCAATCTGCCCTGAAGTGCTGTTGCAAGTCCCACTAAAGCCAATTAAAGGAGCTAGAAACAAATTTATAATTTGGCAAAATGGCACTTAAATTGAAATTGTTAAAAGATGTATGCGAATCTAAACCCCACTGATGAGTTCATGCTCTTCTCCTTCTCCTCAAGGGGATGCAGAGAGTATGTGCCCACTCATGCCCAAATAGCTGCTGTGCACTCATATCAACATACATGCACGCAAACGCACGGTAATGAACTCATTCAGGCACACACAAGTGAGTTTACATACTTAATAACACAAGGCTACATGACAGACATGTGGCTGCATGTGCATTTTTTCACATCACAGCACGCGCACTCTCACATGCTGTAGGCTGAGCTGGCAGGTATAGCGCTCTAACTTTTAAACCCCACGTCTGATGAATTATTAAAGCAAAACATAATGCAGCTCTACTCCAATGGTGTCAAGAAACACCATTGGATGAATACAGCAAAAACAGCCCAAGGCTTCTTTACTGCGATAACACAAGTGTACTTCTACTCTGTTTTCGTTATTACCTTCATGCTTTTTATTCTCTTCATGCTCTCTGTTCTTGTACAGTGGCCACTGTAGCTGTCTTCTCCAACGCACACTCTCACAACACTGCTGAAGATGCAGAGGATAAAAAATTGATTGGCATTACGATTTAATCAATAGACGGACATGAAATTGTGATGTGGCTTCTCCCGGGGTGCAGCTGATGGAGAGGAGTTAGATGTTCGAGCGAAAAGGGAAACGCCTTGGAGACCCAAAGATACGGGCCAACACACACACACACACACACACACACACACACACACACACACAGAGAGAGAGAGAGGCCCGGCTGTAAACTGCATGGGTAGAGTCAGTGTGTGTGCTGTCATTTAAAATAAAGTATTTCTACTGGGAGTCAAAAAGAGGGGTTATCAGACTCAGATGATTGGCAGGCAGGGGAGAGGTGAGGTTTTCATTGTGTTTGCTGTGGATTAAAGAAGAATGTGAGCGAGATCTCTCTCCCCCAAGACCCGATCTGTGTGCATGGATTATGTGTGTGTGCGGGTGCATGTCCTCTTACAGCCTCCATTGCTGTCACATCTGATCACAGCCCATCAAACTGACTGAAAGCTGAGCTGACAGAACTGTTTAATAAACACAGACACGCCAGACACAGACACAAAGGTAGAAAACTTTAAAGAGACACAATATGATCAGCTCTCCTCATTTATATACTGATTATTGGAGACCTTCTGCCACACCTAGGGGGGTTTATGGATGTATATAATATAAGAAACCAAGGAAGACGACGGTATCTAGCCTAAAGGACTATTTAAACCGCGGGAGAATTTGGAATATTGGTCACTTTTTCATATCTTGAGTAAAGACGTCGAATCGAGCATTGTTTAATAAGCCGGTCTGGCTGAACCCTTGTGACACGAAGCACCATTCTTGTCACATAGCAACCTTGACAGCTGCAGTTGACAACCAGCTAGTAGCTGTGTCAAGGCTGTACTTAAGGGCCTGCAGACACCCTGTTATTCCAATTCTTTCACACTTTGTGTTGTAAAGAGCATTATAAATCAAATAAACAATGTATCTGACAATTAAATATTTTAATGAATTGATTCAATATGAGCTGAAGAAGCTCATTCTCTCTCTCTCTTTTTCCTACCTGGCTGACTGTTCTCCTCCTGGTCATCCACTGCTGTACTTGGCACTGGTGTGTGTTATGTCACCATGACATCTAACAAAGAATAAGGACACCGGTTGCCCCTGGCATGATCGAGCAGACCTGGACGTCCCCGACTTCTCTGTTTAGCTTGGTGGCTAGATTGAAGCGCGAAAATCTTCTGCTCTCGCCGTTCTCCTGGGCTGGAGAACTTAAAGTCAAAGATCAAAGTTCAACATGGTAGTTCCGGTACCCACGCCACCTCTGACACCATGTAATGTCTGCTTGACATCTAACTAAGTAGAAGGACACTCACAGCAGTGTTCTGCTGTTCTGCAACATGACAAAACATACAGCCTGGTTTTTTCCAGCTAAGTATTTTGGCATGTGTGCTGGTGCCTTGTGGATCAAATGTCCACATGTAGTGTACATGTGTCGTTTGTAGTGAGGACCTCATTGTTTTGGTATAATGGCACCCAGTTTTGCTGTTTTGGCTCACTATTCTCATCAGCATCATCTCCAGCTGCAGCAAGCAGCTGTTTTCAGAAAACAAAGCTCAGTGTTGTCCTCTTCCTGCCAAGGACTGAATGACAGTCAGACAGAGTTGGTGACTATCTGGTGAACATATGGCCAAAATACTGATTGTAAAACTGGTAGTCTAGTGTGTAACCGGTTATTTACTATATGCCACTGCACTATTTTTTCCAGTACAACAACACAAATGCATGTCAGACTTGTTTAATCTACTGACCATCTTGTCCATTGCAAAGTTGAGCCACATGCTTGTATTGCACTCAGAATCGACTGGACTTGAGGGTATAGCATGACTTGTAAAGACTGTTTGCAATGATATAATCTCTATTTCTCTGCAAGCCAGTTCACCAGCCGGTGTTTTCTGATTCTGATTGATTAGACCTCTGCTCAGGCTGAATTTGAGGGGCCTCTGCTGGAAATTATGTGAGGTCAAATTCATGGTTTTGTGTAGTTTTGCACTGCTTCTTTTTGCCTTTTTAATGTTTTTTTACCTCTTGGATCAAATGACTTTTCCTCTTTCGATTAAAAAAAGTCACATTTTCTTTGATTTGATGTCAGTCAAGCACAGTCCCGAGGAAAGGTCTAATTAGGCAACAAGTAAAAACACCCGTATGTGTGGACCATGGCCTTTAACAAGTCTATGCATTCCTTGTTAATGTCTGTGTAACAGTTGTTGAATGTGCTTAAGTTATGTTTGTGGTGTAGCACATTTCATTTTAGTCGTGCACAAGTTGTTAGTTGCCACTTATGGTGCAATAAGCTTGTAGCTCTCTGAGTCAGTACATGTGTTAGCATTGACAAGTGCTAATGTGAAGCGTTATGTAGAGCAAATGATCCACCAGGGACACAAGGATGATTTTGTTGTCTGTGTTCTCATCACTTCAAATCTGGGACAGTCTCCCAAAACCTGCTGTATTCTTCACTTCCTTTTGCAGTGCATACTTCAGTTGACTCTGCGTCGCTCTTTGAGTTAGCGGCAGCACCATATGTTTCCTGGGAGCACAAAGAACATTTGATTCTTTTAATGTCACTCTCCACTCTCTACTTTCTCTGATGGCTTTCCACCTTTCCTTCTCTCTCATTTCTCACGACCTCTCCCTTCCCTTTTGCCTTTGCGTATTTCTTCTCCTCATCTCGCCCTTCTTCCTCTGCTTTTCTCCTTCACTGTTTCTACATCTATCGCCACCTCCACCCATCTTCTTCCTTATCTTTTTCTCCGCTTCATCTTCTTCACCTCCTTCCTTCATTTCCCTTCTCTCATCAGTTGTCCATGCCGTTTCCTTGTGTTTCTCCTTCCACCACCCTCCCTACCTCCTCCTCCTCTCTTTTCAGGTCAAGTGATTCCTGACCTCTATGTATTACAGAAACCCTCCCTCACACAGCGGTGGCATATGGGACATGAATATTCATTCAGGGCTCTATGGGCCGAGCATGCTATGCGCGCGGTCTGGTTATTATACTTTTCCTCGGTTTCTGTCGTTTTTGTGATGTCTGTATGAAAACAGGTGTTGCCGTTTGAATGCGCTAACATTAGGACGTGTAAGGATTCTGCGTAGGTTGATTTATTCAGAAAGGCCGGCTATTGTTTTGCTGACACACACCTCCAAACCCCAGTGAGACGAGCTTTTATACAAACACAGCAATATGGAACCACTTGGCCTGGAAGCTGTGCAGCGAGAATCAATGTAGAGTGACACACTGAAGGGCACGGCAGCAAAACTATGAACATCCAGTTTCCACAAAGCACAGACAGAAAACACGAGAGAAATGCAATCTGCACATTGCAAATGTCAGCCTGTGTGTGTGTGTGTGTGTGTGTGTGTGTGGGTGGGTGGGTGCGTGTTTGTGTGTGTGCGTTCATCGCACCTTAAGGTCAATAAAAGGTCAAATTTAAATGTTACAAGAGAAAACATACCAACATCCCCATCAAAACATTTTAGCATTGTTGAAGTTCAGTAACACAGAGCACATAAAGGACTAACACAGTGTATTGGTAGATGTGTAATATTCAAATTTCAAATAATTAGCAAATAAATAACCCTGAATATCACTGAAATTTTATTTTGTTTGTTCCAGACACCGATTAAGTAACAACCAGCTTCCTTTTCTTATTTCACCATGCATAAACTTTGGAGATTTGCTATTAACTTGCTGCACTGCCTTGTGTCATAGGGCTTGAAATTGGCTTTTAGATACTCATTTCAAAGTTACAGCTGCTCTAAATTTCCACTAGCAATAGTGCTTTCCTTGAGAGCGACTAATAACATCATTCACTGCATTCAACATGTTTATTAGTAAAAATAAGACACAATATTTCAAATCTGTGCCATGCCGTTTCAGTGAGCTCTTCAATGCAAACAGCATATCTATCAATGAATCTAAGTAATATAATTTCTTTAGACAGAGACACAGAAATGCGTTTTCATCACATTACTGTGGTGCTCATGTAAATGCCACTAAACGTAACTAAGATTGACTGAGTTTGTAGAGGCTTGTAGTCAGTTATTGTTTGGAAACCTTGCCACTAGCGCATGGTGTGTCTTATTGTCAGTGAAGTGGCTGTTGAGCTCCTGCCCATACAGCCTCTTCTGATTCCCCGGGGACAGATTATTCTTTGGCAGTCTGCATGCTGCAGTGTCTACAGATCTGAGCGCAGCAGTCTTTCGTGAACGATGTGAACAGTCACATCGCACTTGTTGATATAGCCTGTAACATCCTCCGTATATCCTTGCAAGTCAGTGACGTTGTCATATGTTGCTGCCACATCGAAGATGTCCCGCTGTGTGATCTGAAAGCAGCCCTGCAGGGCTGGAATTGCATCCTGTGGCCACGTTCTGACTTCTGAGTACTGGCTGCTCTCATTTCACCCGAGGTTTGTATGCTGGAGTTAGCATGACAGTCAGGTGATCAGAGTTGCCAATGAGAGGGGTCTGCTTTATAGATGTTCTTGATGTGTGTTGAGACCACGTCGGCCTCTTGGCACCAGGATTTGTTCATGTAAATGGCCCCGGAACTTTACGGGGCCAGGAAGCTACTCTGTCCACTCTATGGACTGTTAGCCCATCCAGCTGAATCGCAGTGTCCATGATGTGTCACTCAGCTGGGAAGCTCTCAAAAGTCTGATAAAAGCCTTTTTGCTGTGCACAGAATGAACATTAGCAGATTGTGATTTGGAAATGCCAGTTTGTTTGAGTTAGCGGTTAGCCTCGCACTCCCTGGCTTGCTCCTCGTTTGCATCCTGTCGCGCCACTTCTGATGTTTCCTCTCCGTTGCCGATTTAGCTCTCCCAGCCAGCGTTTATCACAACAATCTTTATTGCGATTGTCCAAAAAAAGTGGCGCTCATAGACATAATTGACACTGGACACTGCATAGTCGATGCTAGGAGAGGCTGCACAAGCGGCTGTCAGTTTGTCACCACCACTTTATTTGTCACTTAAGTAAAACAAAGTAGAGACCACCAGCAAAATAATGTAATGTAATGTAATGTATGTATGTATTGTACAAATTTTCTTGTTATTAAGTTGTATTGTAGCAATGAAACTACAAGACAGTAATGTACTGTCAATTCTATCGTGTATACGTGCATAAACAACAAATTGCACATACATCCATGTGTACAGCTCATGTAGAGAGAATCGTTGGTATGGTGAGTGTAAATGAGAGCTAAAGAGCCTCTCATGTCATTCATAGCTACCATTTGGGAGCATTATGGCTGAATGACAGCGATGCTGAGCAAAAGGCTGGTGGATAAAAGCTGTGGCCACATTAAATCAGAATTGTGTGTGTTTCTGAAAGCACAGTCAAACACGCTAAAATGTCTGCGACAGTCACACACCTGCTGCAGAGCTTGAACCCCACCAGGCGCTTGCGCCTACCCTGTAAACCAACACAAGCTGGAACTATCCTCCATCCAGGAATTACCACAGATGGGTGAGCCTGCAGGGCTACAGGCAGCTACGTACAGTGACTGTGTAAAACTTGAAAATAGACGGAGTGCAAGTAAGTGTTGAAGTCAATGTGAAAAGCTTAAACTGCACTGTTGACTAGATTTAGTAAGACATGAGCTAATTATGCATTTACTAATGAAATGAGCAGATTACAAAGCATTTAACAAGAGCATTATGATCCAGTGGAGAATAAATATTTCAGAGTGTATCGCTCAAACAAATTTAATAAAAATTGTTTTTATGGGCCAGTTTGTAAAATGAATACAAAAAGTATCTGTTAATAAATTTGCTTGGTATTTTAAATACTCTAATTTTGCTTTCTTACTGTAATTGATTCATGTATTTTTTGTGGACTAATTCAGTGCAGCTTCCTCATAGTTTTGTGGTGTGGCCAGCTTTTCTCTGTGGCAGTTTCAATAAAAGACTGTGGTTCACTGAGTATTTTGCCCTCTCTGCTAACCTTTCTTTTTAACACGCTTTTGCATCTCACATCTCCTCTTCAGACAGACAATTTTCAAATGCAGAAGTGACCTTTGCATTCAGTGGAATGAGCCCTCATCACACTTATGTTCGCTCCTCCTGTTATTTCTGCAATCTTCCTTTAAATGCATGCATAAATGCAACAAAGCAGAAAGGTGTGCTTCGGACATGCAAAGTGCACTTTAGATGAGTGGAAAACTATGCCTTCTGCTTCTTTGATAAATAACACTTTAAAGGAAATAGTAAATGTTGCCCTCAGTCTCTGCAGTTACACACACATGCACACACGCATGCATGTAGACTGCATGCTCCTGCTCTCTGTAATAAACACAAGCTGTACTGTACAACAATCTGTCAATCTGCTGTTGTCTATTTTTGTCTATATTGTTTTTTGACCCCTCATGAAGCACAAACACACACACACACACACACACAGACACGACCATCTGCTGCTGTAATGAGGCTGAGTGCCGCCATTTGCAGTATCAATCTTCCAGGCTGCATATGTCATGCAATGCCTTGCCGAGACAGCAGGCGGGGGTTGGGTGTGGGGGGGCCTTTATGGTTGCCAAAGTGTGAATTAATTAGCACCATGTCTGAGGGTTCTCATTCACATCTCACCAATACGTCACGCTCTATGATCTAACAAGGCCTCGAGCAGATAAAAAGCACAGTCTAGAAGTCACTCTCTGGCACCTCCTGAACTCGTCCTCCAGCTGAGAGCTGAGTCTGGAAATGAGCTTCTTCTTGGAGTTGTTTTTATTTTTTTTTCTCTTGGCAGGGTAGTCCTTGACATGAAGATAAAAGCAAAACATACATACTGTCGCACAGCTTTTCCTGGGACTGAGGGTTTTTGACACATTCATGTGAAGATGATAGCGATTGTAGAAACTGTTGTTTGACAGGTGAGATGTTTTCACATCCATCTGTATTTCTCCTGCACTGTTGTCACACTCAATCGTGGGTAATGGAGGTTTTACTCTGTGTTTATCCAATTAAAGCTTTGCCAATTATGTATGTTCATAATTGCTTGTCTCTGGGAGAAATAATTTTTCTTTGATTTTGTTCCGTGTCAGTAAAATCAAGATACACACACACACACACGCATGCACGCATACACACACACACAGTGTTTGGAGAGTAGTACTGCCGATGGGACCATCTGTTATTAAAGCTCAGGCTCATTGAAGCAGGGAAAAGATAGCTTCCAGAAACCAGCTCATTGCATGTCTTGTGTCTGTAAATATTAGCCCTGGCACTGGCCATGGGTGCTGGCTGTGTATGAGTTCTTGCATGAACAGCAGTGTGTGTGAAGGTTTTTTGTATTCATGACTATAAAGTCACAGCAGTCATATCTGGGAGATGCAGTGTTGAATTGGCTGTGCACAAATAATGTCTTAAAAGCCATAAAAGACAAGGTTTACACATGTGTTTGCTCTCATTTAGATAACTACTAAGTAATTCATGCAAAGTGACTGAGCTAGTGAAGGAAACTCATGGCCTGACCGCTATTTACAGAGCGTAAGCTGTTATTTAACTTAATCGACCAACACGCATCTAACATGTGAAGGATGTATTTTCAGAATGAAAAATAAAATGGTTTGGCAAAGCATTAAATAACCTATGCAGTGGTTCCTACCACCTCAATCCTGGACCCTTTCAGCCCTCAAGACTGTAAAGAAATGATGTGGGCCATTCATTTTATCCACAGCTCCCCACTATGAGAGCAGGCACGATTAAAACTATGACCTGCAAAAGCCCCACTGCACATAGGAATTTCTAGGTAGATAGATAGATAGATAGATAGATAGATAGATAGATAGATAGATAGATAGATAGATAGACACCAGTTTAATGTGAGCTCATGTAGTAATATCCTTTATCCAGTCATGCTCCTTTCATACCCAATCATGATGCTATCACCTGTTACCAATCAACCTATTTACCTGTGGAATGATCCAAACAGGTGTTTTTGGAGCGTTCCACAACTTTCCCAGTCTTTTGTTGCTCCTGTCACAACTTGTTTGAAATGTCGCTGCATCAAATTCAGAATAAGCAGATATTTACAAAAATCAATGAAGCTGATGAGGTCAAACATTAAATATATTGACTTTGTGCTGTTTCAGCTCTCTTTCTGTAATGGTTGTAGACAGATGACAGACTGCTGGAAACCTTGCTTGTATTAAAACACTGCCTGGATGTAATTATGAATTGTCTAACCTCTCCTACACATACAGCATCAAGTGTAAATAGAGAAGTGTGTCTAAAGAACTCTTTTTCCATTTGAGCTGGTCACTGTGTCAGATTAGGGCAATCAGCGAGGCACAGTCTCTCACTAGCCTTTATCAAGTGTTTTAGGCGCCTCATCTATACTGTATCAAAACAGTCGTTACTAAAACTACTAACAAGCAGGGCCCAATCAACGACTCTCAATAAAAACTAAGTATGCATATATTGACGAGCCAGGCAGGAAATGTGTGCAACACATCAATGAATCAGAATTAGTAGTGGCTGTCACCTGGAGCAGCTGGTAAAAGCTGTGATAAATGTAGAATAGCATTTGTTTATGAAAGCCAATTAGAATTATTCAAAATAATTCAGCCTCTTGGCAAAAAGAAAGGTAGTACGTGTGTGGCCGCGAGCGTCGCGGCTGAGTCGGCTGGGTGGCATCGGAGGCAGGGAAGCAGACGATGTTGCTGCTGCAGGGGTGTGAGGTGAAGACTCAGCCGCTGAAGTTGATGTTAAAGCTGAGACAGGAGATCTTTGTCCCAGTAAACAAAAAAATCCGCTTTGCGTGTTCCCTGACTTCCTTTTATACAGCGAGGAGATTCACGAAGTTTTTGTCCAATCCACTGACAGGTTGTCCCCGAGGAGGTGGCCTGTCTGAGCGCCATCATGGCAGGTTGACAGTTCCCTTAAATAATTGCACCTCATTCCTAAACAACCACAATCAATAAAGATCTGAGGTTTTGATGCCATGACACTAAACATGCCAAATTTATCTGTATCTATTACGGTTACCCATGTATGATTGATCATACGTTAAGTTGGATATAAGTGCTAGCAAACTTGTCAGATGGTCGAGAATACAGAAGTAGATGTTCAAACAGTCAGAACAGTAATAATGTAATTGCACTGCAACATTTCTATATGAATGTTTTAACAAGGTAGAGGAAAGAGGGAATTCATGAGGAAGAGGTTTCAGTGTCAAAAGAATCCCTTTGTCTGGGAGGAAGGGAGGGTAATGTGTTCAGGCACACTATTTTAATATTAAGTCCCATTTCAGTCGTGTTGACTATTTTCATTTCAATCCCATTTTGAGAAACTGTTCCATTCTTCTGTATGACAAAGTTTGATGAAGAAGTTCTGGAGTTTATGATCGTGCACGGCAGAGCAGCCGTTTCCTGTTGGGAAAGAGTCTGGATGATTTCAAACATGGTCGCCTTGGGCCATCATGAGCATCCTGTTGGTCCTCTGTCTGGTCTTCTGTCTCCAGGAAAGCTTTTGTTCATCCTAAATGTGAATAGCAGTCTGTGTTTTGTTGTGTGGCTGAAAGCAGCTAAATGGTCTGACAGTTGATTCACGGCTGTGGGAGCTGGGGGGGGGGGTTGGTGTGTGTCGGTCAATGTTAACTGTCTGTGTGTTCTGCCAGAGAAATATCCTTCATTCCACTACGTTCACCAGCTAGCTGCTAACTTTGTCTGTCTGAAGTTGAGTGCTGGGCAGGGTGTTTCCAGTGGTTTCACCAGATCTTATTTTACTGCAAACAGCCGGCTGCTGACTAAACTAAAACAGAACCTGAGGCCCTTAAAACCAAAACAATGACCTAAAAGACAATAAAGCGTGGTATAAAGGTTAGGAGAACTGCAGAGTCGGGAGATCATCTTTGACCAGAAGTTGATCCATTGCACATCCGTTACACATGGTTACCTCACAGCATTAGATCAGACTTTATTGGGGGGTGCAAACAGCAAATGGAGGTGCAAATAAGAACAATAACATGCAAAATAAGTAAGTAAGAGTTTATGTGACCTGCAGTAGTGGATTTGGATGATGCACATAATAGCTATACATTGGATTGTACAGCCTGACAGCGGAGGAAGAAATGAATGAATGAGCATCACTGTCTGTGTGAAGTAATGCATTACACTACTTTTGCATTACTTTCACCAAAATAACTGGAGAAGTACAATTAGCATACATGACGGTTTGTAATAATGCTGTCAATCCCAAAGTCTCAGCATAGCCGGGTTTCTATGGCAATGTTATCTTACCTTGCACATGGTTTTGACAGGAATTTTGCTCACAGGCTTTATCAGACCTGTTTTTCACTTACATCCCGAGCAACAGATACGCTCTTATTTGAATCTATTTTGTAGAATTGTATCTTTGTAGAAAAACAGGAAGCTCTCACTGAAAATCAGTCCAGACTTTGTGTGGCTTTCAGGCCATCCGCTCATTCA